>NC_089586.1:44662893-44962893 GCF_019320115.1 Miscanthus floridulus | reverse complement strand
GCTTGATGGAGACGAGAACATGTCTATAGTCCTCGATGGATGCCATGGTGGAGATTATCGATGCAGCTACCGTGCTACACGGCGACCACCTGTCATAGGGTCAAAACTGTGGCAAGCATGTTGTTCGAGTCAATGTTAGAGTACGGGGTCTCCGGTGGCTCGGGTGGACTCAGGAACACAAGAATCACACAGAGAAGACGCAATGGTTTATCCTAGTTTGGGTCGATTCGGTCCCTACGTCCAGCAGCTGATAATCCTTATACTCAAGAGCACCCAAAATCTAGGGGGTTACAATAGAGTGTAAAGGAAGAAGATTTGGTAGGGGGTTAGCTCGGTGCTAATCCTAAGGTTGCCTCAACGCCGGTGGACTCTCCCCCTCATCGGAGAGGAAGGAGACGGTAGGATGTGGTGGAGGAGGTGTAACACCTCTAGTGTTTGACCTAGTACTAAAACTTGACATGTCATCATATGCATTGCAAAGCATTCATAAAGTAGAAAATTTTGAATACATTCACTAAATAAGATTTATTTCATAAGTTGTTATTTTATGTGATGTGATTCAAAACTCTAAATAAAGATCATGACCACAAGGGTCAAATTTCATGTGATCATGTGAGACCATGTGTCAATTGACTCAAATAACCCTAATGGGCCATGTTACTGGTCAAAAATCAAAGTTAAGTAAAAAGGTAAACAAATCAAATTTGAATTCAAATTCAAACCATAAAAGTCCTTTTTGCCCCTTTTGTCTAATTCAAAATCCATTTAGAATTTGGGGGTGTGACAAAAACCAAAGTTGAAGCTTATTTTATAAGGACCAACTTTGGTATTCAAAGTTTTTAAAGTTTACATATAAAATTTGGAGTAATTTTGAAATGATTCAAATGCTCAAATGCACCCCAAATTCAAATTTCAAAATGGAGTCAGCATTTGAAAATGTTCATTAAAGCAAAGTTGTAGAGTTTGAAAAGTTGAGCAACTTTCATTTTTGGAGATTTTCAACTTCTTTAGAAAAATTGTGAGTAATTTGCAAAATAAACGCAGTGGCAATTCTATAAATAATTCAAAAATTAAAACAAAGCCGAGCGCCACCTCCCTGCTTGTCGTCGGCGCCACGCAGCCGCTTGCCGCCGATCATTTTTCACTGGTTTCTCGTGCGGTGACACGCTGCCGTCTCCGTGGCGACCTCATTCGGGAGCTGTCGAAGCCAGACGCGTCCTTCTCCTCTATAAATAGGAGCACCACCGACGTTGTTTTCCTTTCCTCCCGTCTGCTTGCCGCCGGTGACCTTGCTGCCCTCGTAAAATTCGTCCTCACCGTAGCACCTCATGTCGATTGCGTTTGCCAGTAGCTCCGCCTCGCCCTACCGCTCCTTCTAGGCCTACTCGCCTCGCCTCTAGCAGTCCAGCGCCCACCCACAGCGTCTTCTTCTTCGGAGCCGGCCGAAGCACCACCACCATCGACCTCACCATGGCCACACCGTTCCAGCCTGTCTCTGCCTTCACCAAGCACACCGTCGTGTTTGTAGTGAGCTCCTGAGCGTGATGCTCGCTTCGCTTTAGCCTCTATTGCATCGTAGCCATAGTTACATCATGCACCGTCGTGCCCACGTTGCCATGGCTGCGCGTGGAGCTCTCTCCGGTGCGCCTGCTGCCTTTCTAAGGGTTAGGATAGATTCGTGGGGTAGTATTGGTCACGCAGGTGCGGTCTGCCTCGCCGAAGCCTCACCGCCGGTGCGTTTTGGCCGACCGGTGATGGCAGTGCCGCCGTTCCTCTGTTTGTGTCGCCGACGAACGGGCCCAAGCTGTCAGTGAGAAAAGAGGGAGAGAACAATGAGTTTTGATATTTTATAAATTTTGAATAGTGCTGAAACTTTGGAAATTTATAGGAAAATATTTATAGCTCCAACAATTCTGAAAATTTGTGTGTAGCTTCTGTACATATTCTATTATGGTTTAAAATTACGAAACTTGAAATTTGAATAAATTTTTAATTTTCAAAAATTTAGTCAATTAATTGATAAATGCAATTTTCATGATTTTTGTAGGCCACTGTATAATTCCAAAAAATTATGAAATTTGTTTTGGTACACTAATTTGTCATGGGGAAGCTTACATAAAATTTTGAGGTCATTTGGAACAAGTTCATTTTTGGGCTTATTTCCAAATTAATTCAAAAATGAATAAAAGTAAACCCTAAGTGTTAGGTTAGAGTTTGATCTTGTTTTGGTCATGTTTTGTGATCAATAGGGTTTCAAGATCAATTTGGTCAAGTCACTTGTGTGGTCCTTGATGGTAGAATTGCAAGTTGGTTTTGTTGGCTTGCAACTGTACCGTGAAGGAAAGTTGTATTCAAGATGTTATTACATTTCATGCACCATGAAAGCATCATGTTTACATTATCATCATGTTGAAGCATATGTTATTATTTTGTGTAGAATTCGAGAGTGAAACGATTCTAGTTGAGCAAGTTGTGGAAGAATCCCCGGTTGTCACAGGATTCGATAATTGTGGTACTCATCCGGAACCCGAGATCGTCAACGAAGGCAAGCCCTGGTTTATGCATTAAACCATTACCTTGTTTACTTTGAAAAGCTTATCACCTATGTTACCTATTGCATTAAGTTGATTTATTCAAATGTTACCTACTTAATGCATTGCCTACCTTGTTAATTGTTTACCATCCTTGAAGATGATTTCATTTACAAAGGCATAGTATGCTTAGTATGCTTTATGGTAGGCTTTTAAAGTAAAAGTTTTGATACAATCAAAGATGGCATACTGGCCAAAGAAAGAAAGAAGGTAGAATGAACTAGAGACTAGTCGTGTGACTTATCTTGAATGTTGGATAATGTTGCCGACTATGTCGCTTAAAGGCCACTCATTGTGGATCTTCTGAACAAGACACTTTGTAGTACTGGTCACATACCCCGGTAAGCCTACTTCGGCTAATCCGATACTAAGATGAATGCCCACACACTGGGAGTGGAGAGATGGTGGGAGTAGCGTGTACCCTCGTGGCTGGAATGTGGCCAGATTTGAGGTGTGCTGTGCTCTCGGGTGGCGTGGAGATGGCTTAGTATAGGAGGAACCGGTAGCGAGGTTGATATATGCAAGATTAAGTTCTACATATGTCGTGTGATAAGGAATCCCTAGCTAGGACTTGAATCAATTCGAATTGTCGATGCTCCACGGATATGGAGACTCATTTCATTACAGAAGCAATATAGGACTGGTGAATTACTAAAACTTGAGAAAAGGAATGGAATGAGAAGGAATGGAACATGGGATATGAACATTTAGCTTGAGATAATGAACTAAGAAGACTTAGGGGTAAAACTTGAAAATAGGATCAAGAATAGTAAGCTTTTGGCAAAGAACTTTTGAATCTTGCTACATCCTTACCTTGCCCCAACACCTACATCTTTAAAGTCTTTCACCCCCTGTTACGTCGGGTCAGTCTTGTTGAGTACTTTTGTACTCAGGGTTTGTTAACCCTTGTTGTAGGTGAGTCATATGCGCAGGCTTGTTTTGGTCCCTGCTGCATGTCTGTGTTTGAAGTCAATGAAGATGAGGCATGATGAATGGCCTTTGGACAAGGCACTAGTTTGTATGATAAATAATGTTAATGTAATATTATCCCGCTACTATGGTTGTATGACACTTATGGTATTGTAAGTTTGAAACAACTGGTTTGTAAACTATGTTATCGTAAGACTTCCGCTATCTTTTACTCTGAAGTATATATTTGAATAAACTATTGTAATCTGCAATGACTATGATTGGGATCCTGTTCGAAAAAGATTCATGGATGATTTGGGTTTCCCGAGGACACCCGACAAACCTATTAAGTTGTTGGGAATTCGTGTACGCTATTAGAGGTCTGTTGAGACAATGATAGATGCATGTGGGCCCAATTTCTTAGGAGGTTCTGGCACAGGAGGGGCTCTCGGTGCCCCTCTCCGGGTTGCCTTGCCCTCAGTGTAGAGCAGAGGCAGATGGAATGGAATGAAGTGTCTAGTGATCGAATCAGGATCCTCCCCCCTCTAGGTCCAACCTTATCCCTTATATAATGAGATAGGTCGGGTACAAGGTGGTTTGGGGTTTCTAGTCTATGGTCTACGTGCACCAGAGTCTAGGAGGGGCTTGCAGCGGTGCGCCATGGACCATCGAGGTGCCTTGGAGCCAAAGAAGCCTAGGCATCATCCAGCTGCTCTGTTCTAACACTCTACGTATCAGGGGGTGTCGCCTTGGACCGGCCTCCCCGAGTCAGACCTTCTAGAGTCTTTTTGGTGGTGAAGGAGGTCGGCTCCAGGGGCTGACGTGCGAGCCTGGAAGCCCTTGAGCCCCTGAAGGTCGTAGGAAGCTTTGTCTTCTTATGTCACACCCCAGACATGACCCTATCGGAGGAGCTGTTGGCAGGGACACACCTAGGGAGCGACATCGGGGAGCCCTAGGCATCGGTAGCCTAGGGCTTGTCTTCTTGTGCCTAGGCCTTGGTAGGCATTGTTAGCTGGGCAGGAGCAAATGGCTGAGCCTAGAGGTGTCGTATATCTAGAGCCTAGGCTCAAGGAAGCCTCGAGCCCCAGGCGGAAGCAGCAATTGAACCAGGCTTGGCTGGGTCTCTTTGCTAGAGGGTGTGCGCGAGCGTGCCCGATGGGCATAGTCCCCGAGCCCCCAAGTGATCCTAAAGGGGTTGGTTTGGGGGTCTTCTTCGTTCGTGAAAGTGCATTTGCCCCCTATGTGGGTTTTGGTGTATTGATGACATCCAAATTAGAGACTAATGTGATCTAAATGAGATATGTCATAGCTATTAGTCCCATGAAAGAATAAAAGAGTTGATAAAGATGAAATGGTATCCCTCAATTCTTGAAGTTGTAAGGGTGGAAGAACTCAAAACGATCTCCAAAGGTTTTAATTTTGATTTTGAGTTTAGGATCCGCCGCACTATAAAGAGGGATGCAAATTTAGCTGGTCTGAGGAAGATAGAGTGCTCAAGCATAATAATTAAATAAAAATTGGGACACTCTAGCACTTCATGAACACATAGAATAATTTTTATGTGTCTGTGGACGTCGGAAGTCCCGACGTATGTCGGAACTCCCGATGGTCGGAAGTCCCGACCTATGCCAGGAGTCCCAGCACTCTTGCTTCTGACTGGCTAGCTGTCTGTGCTCGTCGGGAGTCCTGAGGACACCCGACAGACCTGTTAAGTTGTTGGGAACTCATGTACGCTATCAGAGGTCTGTTGAGACAATGATAGATGCATGTGGGCCCGATTTCTTAGGAGGTTCTGCCATAGCTAGTATCAGAGCTGATCCTATCTAAGATCATTGTAGGTTACTTTGGAAAACCTTCAAATTGATTTGGATCAAAGAAAGTAAACTTGATATTTTAGAGTTCAAATTTCTTTCTTCCTACCTTTGATCTAGTCTCAATCTTATCTTATTTGAAAGTTCGTGGTGGATAATATGATTAGGTTTGTCCTATGTATTAAAAATCTAGTACTTATGATTATATAAATCTTTTGTACCTAGATTCGTAAGATCGATTCATGCATCATGCTTGAACACCTTGCATAATAATTCCCCTTAAAAGTGGTTGGGTAAGAAATGTCAATCCCATTCTTGCTAACCTCCATTATCCTCTAGCTATTCTTATAGTCCTACCCTAACATCTATAGGCTATGGCAAAGACCAAGATAACCGCACGTAAGTCCGCCGGACCTCACGGAGTCCCTCGTCACCAGTTGGCACCACGAAACCATGAGCTTGGTGAAGGAAGTTCCAAGACCCTAGGAGATGAAGCATCTTCAAGCAATCCCGCCAACATCGAGAACCTTACCAAGGAGCTCAACACTCTTCATCGAGCTCATGCCAAAGATCAAAGAGGAGCTGGTAGAAATGCAAAGGGGCATCACCATGACCATGGAGCCATAGAATGAAGCCTAGACACGAGAGGATGTGGCCAATGAACGCGTCCATGAGTTGGAGTTCTATGTAGAAGACCTGGAGATGGACAATGCCATTCTTCATGAGAATGTCCACATGCTGTATGCTCAACTTCATCCTCCTCATGGGGATGGTGAAGTTACAGATGAAGAAATGATTGTAGATCCAAGAGAAGTCGAGAATGAAGAAGAGGAGGAGGATCCTAAGGAGTTAGTGTACTTCTCAGATGAAGATGAGGTTTCGTCCAGTATGGACATGGACGCCGATGACTGAGAGCTTGGAGTAGTAATAGTTCCTTTACTGCTTACCTAGTAAACTAGGGTTGTCTTGTGGGATACAAGACATGTAATTTAAATAAGTGACCCTTTGTAGCATGAAACCTTTTAACTGCTTTCAATAAATAAGAATGTAAATAAACATGTCTCTCTAACAGATGCCTCATCCTATCACCCGAGCTGGTGCAAGTGGCTCGCATGACAATGATGATACCCCAAATCCTCCACCAATGCCTCCGACTATGGCAGATGCCATAGCCGCACTCGTCAATGCAACAACAGAGAATGCTAGGTTGTTAAGGGAATTGGCTCAGAACCAAAAGACACCACACCCTAATCATGGCCACCGTAATAATGGAAATGACGAGTCAACCTATGTTGATTTTACTGACACATGTCCACCTGTGTTTTCTAAGGCAGAAGAGCCTTGAGAAGCTGACGATTGGCTTAGGACAATAGAGCAAAAGTTTAAGCTAATTCACTGTACCGAGATTCAGAAACCAAGGTTTGCGGCACAGCAACTCCGAGGAGCTGTTGGTGCCTGGTGGGCAAATTTGGTAGCTGTACAGCCCGCTGGTCACCAAATCACCTAGATGGAGTTTAAGGATGCCTTCAGGGCACACTATATTCCAGATGGTGTGATGACCATGAAGTTAGAAGAGTTTTTGGCTCTTAAGCAAGGGGAGCACTGGTGATGCACTATGTTGGGCGCTTCAATCACCTGTCACAGTATGCTATAGAGTATGTGAATACTGACAGGAAGAAGAAGAATCATTTCCTAAGAGGTCTGAACACTAAACTTCAGACAATGATGGTAACTTGCGGCAACTCAACTTATCATGAGACAGTCAATATTGCTATCGCTTCAGAGGAGAATTACCGCCGACACAAGGAGGTGAAGAAAAAGAGAATATCTGCTTCCGGATCGTCGAGTGGAAAGTGTCAAAAGATAGTCTACCATCCTCAGAATCATGGCTGTACGCCATTCCACTCACAACAAAGCCAAAGCAGGCAGCAAATCTTTATTCGCCCTGCAACTAATACGCCTTATCCTCATCAAGCACCGCAGCAGCAAAATAATACAAATAATGCAAACCACACTGCTACTCCCCATAATCACAATTATCCATGTTATAATTGTGGTAAACCCGGACACTTTTCCCAAGAATGTCCATATCCCAGGAAGAATAATCCTGATGCACCTAAAGCCCCTGTTACTCAAGATTAGAATCAGTACAAGGGCAATGCTCAGAATAGTCAGAAGGGTCAGGCTGAGAAGAAAACTAGAAGGGTCTTCTATACTCAGGTGGAATCTATTCCAGAAGGAGAACCAGTAATGATGGGTATGTTTCCCATTGCTAAACATCCTGCAATTACCTTATTTGATTCTGGTGCATCCCATACATTCATCAATCATACATTTGTTGTGAAGCATGGGATAACTATTGGGGAAACGAAAGAACCATATCATATACAGTCGCCCGGGGGATGAATCTGTACAAGGGAGGTAGTTCAGCATGTACCTATTGATTTGGGAGGATATGAGTTCCCTACCAATATACTGATATTAAAGGATCAAGATATAGATGTGATCCTTGGTATGAACTGGTTAACCCAACATAGGGCTATCATAGATGTCCTGCGTAGAACCATAAGGATAAATGCACCTGACAGCAAAACCCAACTTCTCATCCAACTTCCCTTTCCTAAGAGTACAGTTGAAATAGTCTGTGCAACTACTGTTGAAGAAGCCGAGAAAATTTCAGTGGTATGTGAATTTACGGATGTCTTTCTCGATGATCTGCAAGGTCTGCCACCAGACCGAGATGTAGAGTTTAGAATTGATCTAAAACTAGGAACGACACCTGTGTCCAGAAGAGCATATAGGATGCCACCCAAAGAACTAGCAGAATTAAAGATCCAACTACTAGAGTTGTTAGACAAGGGTTTTATTCAACCCAGTTCATCACCTTGGGGATGTCCTGCTATCTTTGTGAAGAAAAAGGACCAAACCTTAAGGTTATGTATTGACTATCGGCCATTAAATGAAGTCACCATAAAGAACAAATACCCCTTACCTCGAATTGATTTGCTTTTTGACCAACTTGCGGGAGCTAAGGTGTTCTCGAAGATAGACTTGAGATCAAGCTATCACTAGATTAAGAACAGACAAGAAGATGTGCCAAAGATAGCGTTTACTACCCGATATGGTCTATATGAGTATCTAGTCATGTCTTTTGGGCTGACCAATGCTCCAGCTCATTTCATGTACCTGATGAACTCAGTTTTTATGTCCGAGTTAGATAAGTTTGTAGTGGTGTTCATTCATGACATTCTTATCTATTCTAAGAGCAAAGAGGAACATGCGGAACATCTCCGCATTGTTCTACAACGATTAAGAGACCACCAATTATATGCCAAATTCAGTAAATGTGCATTCTGGTTAGAGGAGGTACAATTTCTAGGTCATGTGTTATTTGCTGAAGGTATAGCTATTGATCCGAGCAAGGTAGAAGAAGTCCTTAATTGGAAAGCACCTACCACTGTTCATCAAGTTCATAGTTTTCTGGGGTTGGCAGGGTATTATCGTCGGTTCATCCCTGACTTCTCTAGAATTGCAAAGCCGATTATTGGACTGCTAAAAAATCAAACTAAGTTTGTATGGTCGACAAAATGTGAGAAGGCCTTTCAAACATTAAAGAAGTTGCTGACAACTGCACCAGTATTAGCACAACCTGATATCGAGAGGCCGTTTGATATCTATTGTGATGCATCTAGAATTGGTATTGGCTGTGTTCTTATGCAAGAAGGCAGAGTCATAGCATATGCTTCCAGACAACTCAAGAAGCATGAAGAACATTATCCCACCCATGATCTTGAATTAGCCACTGTTGTTCATGCACTCAAGGTTTGGCGACATTATTTATTAGGCAATATCTGTCATATCTATACGAATCACAAAAGTTTGAAATATATCTTTACTCAGTCAGAGTTGAATATGAGGCAAAGAAGATGGTTAGAACTTATCAAAGATTATGACTTAGAAGTATATTATCATCCGAGCAAGGCTAATGTGGTTGCTGATGCCCTGAGTCGCAAGAGTCATTGCCATTGTCTGACTGTGAAACCTATGCAATGAACATTGTGTCAAGAGATGGAGCATCTGAATTTACAAATCATAGAACAAGGTTCCCTGTCCAATATTGCAGTTGAATCCACTATCAAAGATCAGATCATTGCTGCTCAACAGAAAAGTAAGGGTATAGCCCATATCAAAGATAAAGTCAGATCTGGAAACCCAACATGTTTTAGTATTGATGAATCCGATGTCGTATGGCTCAAAGATAGATTGGTAGTACCCAAAAGTCCGAAGCTGCAAAAGCAGATTCTTGATGAAGCTCATTCTACAAGATATTCCATTCATCCGGGTAGCAACAAAATATATCATGATCTGAGAAAGAGATATTGATGGACCAAAATGAAAATAGAAATAGCTCAATATGTGGCCAAATGTGATACTTGTCAGAGAGTCAAAGCAGTTCACATGAAGACTGCAGGTCCACTACATTCATTATCAGTTCCATCTTGGAAGTGGGAAGATATATGTATGGACTTCATCGTGGGATTGCCTAGGACATCTGTAGGCCACAATTCAATATGGGTTATTATTGATCGCCTAACCAAGATAGCTCATTTCTTACCAGTCAGAGATAAATATCGAGCGGAACAGTATGCAAAGCTTTATCTTGATAGAATCTTCAGTCTGCATGGGGCACCCAAGACCATTGTCTCTGACAGAGGGTCATTGTTTGTATCCAAGTTTTGGAAAAGTCTACATGAGTCTTTGGGAACCAAACTTATCCATAGTTCTACTTATCATCCGCAAACAGATGGACAGACTAAAAGGGTAAATCAAATTCTTAAAGATATGTTAAGAGCATGTGTTCTTTCCTATGGTGCTAAATGGGATGAATGCCTTCCCTTAGTTGAATTCTCATATAACAATAGCCATCAAGAGAGCATTAAAATGGCACCATTTGAAGCATTGTTTGGCCGTAGATGCCAGACACCTTTAAATTGGTCAGAAGCTGGAGAACATTGGTTCTTTAGACCAGATGTGGTCAAGGAAGCCGAAGAGAAAGTTAAACTCATACAAGCTAATATGAAGGTAGCTCAATCCCGACAGAAAAGCTATGCTGATAAGAGGAGACGACCGCTAGAATTCAAAGTGGGGGATCATGTCTACCTCAAGGTATTGCCGATGAAAGGAGTTCATCATTTTGGGATTTGGGGAAAGTTGGCGCCCCGTTATGTCAGTCCTTTTCAAATCCAACACGATGTGGACCGGTCGCCTATCGCGCCAAGCTACCAGATCACATGTCAGCTGTGCATGATATCTTCCATGTATCCCAGTTAAAGAAGTGTCTTCAAGTACCTAACCAAGTGATAGACTTAGGTGATGTAGAACTAGAATCTGATTTGACTTATACTGAGTACCCCATTAGAGTCTTAGATCAGAAAGATCGAGTCACTCGAAGATGTACAATCAAGTTCTACAAAGTACAATGGAATCAACATACTGAAGATGAAGCTACTTGGGAGTCTGAGGATTACTTAGAAGAAAACTTTCCTAACTTCTTTGCTTCTATCTAGTTGCAATACCTAGTCTATGTTGTAACTTGTCTCTTTTGTTAAAAGAATGGAAAACCCCTCACTAGCTTTTTGAATAAAGTTATGATGTGTTAGTTTGACACATTTCCTTTTCCAGTACTTAGCCTTAGGTTTTAAATCTCGGGACGAGATTTCTTTAAGGGGGAAGGGTTGTAACACCTCTGGTGTTTGACCTAGTACTAAAACTTGACATGTCATCATATGCATTGCAAAGCATTCATAAAGTAGAAAATTTTGAATGCATTCACTAAATAAGATTTATTTCATAAGTTGTTATTTTATGTGATGTGATTCAAAACTCTAAATAAAGATCATGACCACAAGGGTCAAATTTCATGTGATCATGTGAGACCATGTGTCAATTGACTCAAATAACCCTAATGGGCCATGTTACTGGTCAAAAATCAAAGTTAAGTAAAAAGGTAAACAAATCAAATTTGAATTCAAATTCAAACCATAAAAGTCCTTTTTGCCCCTTTTGTCTAATTCAAAATCCATTTAGAATTTGGGGGTGTGACAAAAACCAAAGTTGAAGCTTATTTTATAAGGACCAACTTTGGTATTCAAAGTTTTTAAAGTTTACATATAAAATTTGGAGTAATTTTGAAATGATTCAAATGCTCAAATGCACCCCAAATTCAAATTTCAAAATGGAGGCAGCATTTGAAAATGTTCATTAAAGCAAAGTTGTAGAGTTTGAAAAGTTGAGCAACTTTCATTTTTGGAGATTTTCAACTTCTTTAGAAAAATTGTGAGTAATTTTCAAAATAAACGCAGTGGCAATTCTATAAATAATTCAAAAATTAAAACAAAGCCGAGCGCCACCTCCCTGCTTGTCACCGGTGCCACGCAGCCGCTTGCCGCCGATCGTTTTTCACCGCTTTCTCACGCGGAGACACGCTGCCGTCTCCGTGGCGACCTCATTCGGGAGCTGTCGAAGCCAGACGTGTCCTTCTCCTCTATAAATAGGAGCATCGCCGACGTCGTTTTCCTTTCTGCCCGTCTGCTCGCCGTCGGTGACCTTGCCGCGCTCGCAAAATTCGTCCTCGTCGTAGCACCTCGTGCCAATTGCGTTTGCCAGCAGCTCTGCCTTGCCCTGCCGCTCCTTCCAGGCCTGCTCGCCTCGCCTCTAGTAGTCCAGTTCCCACCCACGGCGTCTTCTTCTTCGGAGCTGACCGGAGCACCACCACCATCGACCTCACCATGGCCACGCCATTCCAGCCCGTCTCTGCCTTCACCAAGCACACCGTCGTGTTTGTGGTGAGCTCCTGAGCATGATGCTTGCTTCGCTTTAGCCTCTACTGCATCATAGCCGTAGTTACGTCATGCGCCGTCGTGCCCACACTGCCATGGCCGGCGTGGAGCTCTCTTCGGTGCGCCTGCTGCCTTTTTGAGGGCTGGGATAGATTCACGGGGTAGTATTGGTCATGCAGTGCGGTCTGCCTCGCCGGAGCCTCAGCGCCGGCATGTTTTGGGCAACCGGTGATGGCAGCGCCGCCGTTCCTCTGTTTGTGTCACTGACGAACGGGCCCAAGCTGTCAGTGAGAGAAGAGGGAGAGAACAGTGAGTTTTGATATTTTCTAAATTTTGAATAGTGCTGAAACTTTGGAAATTTATAGGAAAATATTTATAGCTCCAACAATCCTAAAAATTTGTGTGTAGCTTCTGTACATGTTCTATTATGGTTTAAAATTATGAAACTTGAAATTTGAATAAATTTTTAATGTTCAAAAATTTAGTCAATTAATTGATAAATGCAATTTTCATGATTTTTGTAGGCCACTGTATAATTCCAAAAATTATGAAATTTGTTTTGGTACACTAATTTGTCATGAGGAAGCTTACATAAAATTTTGAGGTCATTTGGAATAAGTTCATTTTTGGGCTTATTTCCAAATTAATTCAAAAATGAATAAAAGTAAACCCTAAGTGTTAGGTTAGAGTTTGATCTTGTTTTGGTCATGTTTTGTGATCAATAGGGTTTCAAGATCAATTTGGTCAAGTCACTTGTGTGGTCCTTGATGGTAGAATTGCAAGTTGGTTTTGTTGGCTTGCAACTGTACCGTGAAGGAAAGTTGTATTCAAGGTGTTATTACATTTCATGCACCATGAAAGCATCATGTTTACATTATCATCATGTTGAAGCATATGTTATTATTTCGTGTAGAATCTGAGAGTGAAACGATTCTAGTTGAGCAAGTTATGGAAGAATCATCGATTGTCACGGGATTTGATAATTGTGGTACTGATCCGGAACCCAAGATCGTCAACAAAGGCAAGCCCCGATTTATGCATTAAACCATTACCTTATTTACTTTGAAAAGCTTATCACCTATGTTACCTATTGCATTAAGTTGATTTATTCAAATGTTACCTACTTGATGCATTGCCTACCTTGTTAATTGTTTACCATCCTTGAAGATGATTTCATTTACAAAGGCGTAGTATGCTTAGTATGCTTTATGGTAGGCTTTTAAAGTAAAAGTTTCAATACAATCAAAGATGGCATACTGGCCAAAGAAAGAAAGAAGGTAGAATGAACTAGAGACTAGTCGTGTGACTTATCTTGAATGTTGGGTAATGTTGCCGACTATGTCGCTTAAAGGCCACTCATTGTGGATCTTCTGAACGAGACACTTTGTAGTACTGGTCACATACCCCGGTAAGCCTACTTCGGCTAATCCGATACTAAGATGAATGCCCACACACTGGGAGTGGAGAGATGGTGGGAGTAGCGTGTACCCTCATGGCTGGAATGTGGCCGGATTTGAGGTGTGCTGTGCTCTCGGGTGGCGTGGAGACGGCTTAGTATAGGAGGAACCGGTAGCGAGGTTGATATATGCAAGATTAAGTTCTACATATGTCGTGTGATAAGGAATCCCTAGCTAGGACTTGAATCAATTTGAATTGTCGATGCTCCATGGATATGGAGACTCATTTCATTACAGAAGCAATGTAGGACTGGTGAATTACTAAAACTTGAGAAAAGGAATGGGATGAGAAGGAATGGAACATGGGATATGAACATTTAGCTTGAGATAATGAACTAAGAAGACTTAGGGGTAAAACTTGAAAATAGGATCAAGAATAGTAAGCTTTTGGCAAAGAACTTTTGAATCTTGCTACATCCTTACCTTGCCCCAACACCTGCATCTTTAAAGTCTTTCACCCCCTGTTACATCGGGTCAGTCTTGTTGAGTACTTTTGTACTCAGGGTTTGTTAACCCTTGTTGTAGGTGAGTCACATGCGCAGGCTTATTTTGGTCCCTGCTGCATGTCTGTGTTTGAAGTCGATGACGATGAGGCATGATGAATGGCCTTTGGACAAGGCACTAGTTTGTATATTAAATAATGTTAATGTAATATTATCCTGCTACTATGGTTGTATGACACTTATGGTATTGTAAGTTTGAAACAACTAGTTTGTGAACTATGTTATCGTAAGACTTTCGCTATCTTTTACTCTAAAGTATATATTTGAATAAACTATTGTAATCTGCAATGACTGTGATTAGGATCCTGTTCGAAAAAGATTCATGGATGATTCGGGTTTCCTGAGGACATCCGACAGACCTATTAAGTTGTTGTGAACTTGTGTATGCTATCAGAGGTCTATTGAGACAACGATAGATGCATGTGGGCCTGATTTCTTAGGAGGTTCTGCCACAGGAGGAGCTCTCAGTGCCCCTCTCCTGGTTGCCTTGCCCTCAGTGCAGAGCGGAGGCAGATGGAATGGAATGAAGTGTCTAGTGATCGAACCAGGATCCTCCCCCCTCTAGGTCCAACCTTATCCCTTATATAATGAGATAGGTCGGGTACAAGGTGGTTTGGGGTTTCTAGTCTATGGTCTATGTGCACCAGAGTCTAGAAGGGGCTTGCAGCGGTGCGCCATGGACCGTCAAGGTGCCTTGGAGCCAAAGAAACCTAGGCATCATCCAGCTGCTCTGTTCTGACACTCTATGTATCAGGGTGTGTCGGCTTGGACCGGCCTCCCCGAGTCAGACCTTCTAGAGTCTTCTTGGTGGTGAAGGAGGTTGGCTCTAGGGGCTGACGTGCGAGCTTAGAAGCCCTTGAGCCCTTGAAGGTTGTAGGAAGCTTTGTCTTCTTATGTCATGCCCTAGACGTGACCCTATCGGAGGAGCTATTGGCAGGGACACACCTAGGGAGCGACATCGGGGAGCCCCAGGCATCGATAGCCTGGGGCTTGTCTTCTTATGCCCAGGCCTTGGTAGGCATCGTTAGTCGGGCAGGAGCAAATGGCTGAGCCTAGAGGTGCTGTATATCTAGAGCCTAGGCTCAAGGAAGCCTTGAGCCCTAGGCGGAAGCAGCAATTGAACTAGGCTTGGCCAGGTCTCTTTGCTAAAGGGTGTGCGCGAGCATGCCCGATGGGCATAGCCCCTGAGCCCCCAAGTGATCCTAAAGGGGTTGGTTTGGGGGTCTTCTTCATTTGTGAAAGTGCATTTGCCCCCTATGTGGGTTTTGGTGTATTGATGACATCCAAATTAGGGATTAATGTGATCTAAATGAGATATGTCACAGCTATTAGTCCCGTGAAAGAATCAAAGAGTTGATAAAGATGAAATGGTATCCCTCAATTCTTGAAGTTGTAAGGGCGGAAGAACTCAAAATGATCTCCAAAGGTTTTAATTTTGATTTTGAGTTTAGGATCCACCGCACTATAAAGAGGGATGCAAATTTAGCTGGTTTGAGGAAGATAGAGTGCTAAAGCATAATAATTAAATAAAAATTGGGACACTCAAGCACTTCACGAACACATAGAATAATTTTTCTATGTCTGTGGACATCGGAAGTCCCAACGTATGTCGGAACTCCCGATGGTCGGAAGTCCCAACCTATGCCGGGAGTCCTGGCACCCTTGCTTCTGACTGGCTAGCTGTCTGTGCTCGTCGAGAGTCCCTACGATCGTTGGAAGTCCCGACCATCGGAAGTCCCGACATTTGTTGGGAGTTCCAACACTGACTTGACCCAAGCCGGGAGTCCCAGCATCAGTGGTGCTGACTGCTAGTTCAACTGTGCATGTCGGAAGTCCCGATGTTTGCTGAGAGTTCCGACACTGACTTGTACCCGTGGACTTCTGACCCATTGTGAACAGTGTTCTCTGTTAACGTTAGAAGTCCCGGGATCTGCGTCGGGACTCCCGACGTAGATCTGAACGGTTGAATTTTCACTTGGAGTATAAATACTCCTCTCTTCACTTCTAACCGTTATGGACTTATTTCACAGTTGACTCACTTCGTGCTAAACAGCTCCCAAGCAACTAAAGCTCCCCTCTCCTTCCCCCTTAGCTCCAATCTTCGATTCCCTTAGGGTTTGGAGTGAAAGGAGAGTGGATTAAGTGAGAGCATCACTTTAGAAAGCTTGAGCACTTGATTTCTTCGTCAAGCCGGTTGATTTTGCGTCTATTACTCTTGGGGCTTTGCCCCAAGCTGGCTAGGCATTGCCCAAGAGCTTCCATCTTGTGGAAGAGCCTTGGGAAGTTTGTATCACCCTTCAATTTCTTAGTGGAAAGCTCAAGTGACCTTTGTGGTCGCTTTGAGAGAGGCAAGGAGGTGGAAAAGACTCCGACCTTAGTGGTCACCTCAACAACGAGGACGTAGGAGCTCCTTTGTGGGGTTGCCAAACCTTGGGATAAATCCTTTTGTCCCACGTGCTTGTTGTTGTTGTGATTGCTTGAGATTACTTGTATGTGGTTGTCTCTTTGTCTCCAAAATCTCCATTTTAGGGTTTGGACTCGATCTATGGTTTGGAGGCATTACGACGTCAAGGGAGTGACCCAACATCTTCACCAAACCACTAGGAAGTGAGGTTGTAAGATTATTTATCCACAAAGTTAAATTTGGCACTGATTTTGTAGTTCACGTAGGTGTCGGAACTGCTGACGTTTGCATTGGAACTTCTGACAACGTCGGGAGTTCCAACCCAAACGTCAGGACTTCCAATAGTGGCTGACAGATTTGAACTTAGCATTTGCAGTAAATTTTTAGATACGCCTATTCACCCCCCCTCTAGGCATTGTTAGATCCTTTCAATTGGTATCAAAGCAAGGTCTTCTCTTTGTGTTTCACCATGTGAGAAGAAACAATGTCGGAGACCTACAAGATGCAAGCCGTTGCTATCGAAATGGCCAAGAAAATAGCTAAAGAGTTGATGAGTGCTCAAGCCAAGCTCTTTCAAGATGAAATGAAAAGGATGCAAGAAGAGATGAGCAAGTTGAAGGACGAATTGAGCAAGAAGGTTGATGATGCAATAAGTGGCAAGAATGATACTAGTGACAAGAATGAAGCAAACAAAGATGCCGCTAGTGATATTGGAGCCAGTGAGCATGCTCATGGAAAAAGAATATATTCACACATGAGTTTTTACTATAGACAAATCATGAAAGGTTCAACACTACATACTCCGTCCATCAATACTTTGATGGAACAAGATACACCGATTGGTCTTACAAGATGAAGATGCATCTAATAGCCACAAGACTTTGGGAAGTTGTGGATGTTGGTGTGATGATTCCTACCGATGAAGATAGAGAGATAACTCTAGAAGAAGTGCACAACCTCCATCAAAATGCACAAGCCATAGCATTGCTTGTGTCAAGCCTAGCTCCGGATGAGTTTAGAAAAGTAAATGGAATGGAAAGTGCAAAACAAATTTGGGATAATTTGAAAGTATCATTTGAAGGAGATAAAAGTGTGAGAAAAGGTAATATAGAGTTACTTCATGGTGAATTGGAAAGATTTGTATTCTTGCAAAATGAAACAACACAATCCATGTTTGATAGGCTCATGGCATTGGTCAACCGCATAAGAGCTCTTGGTAGCAACGAATGGGATGACAACAAAGTTGCTAGAAAGATGTTGAGAACCTATAGAGCCAAGAACAACATGCTAGCGTCCGTGATCATGGAAAGGCTCGGTTATGATGAGATGACACCTCAAGAAGTTCTCTCAAAGCTCAAGCATCATGAGTGTCTAGATGAAGATGCAATCAATGCTCACAATCAAAATCCTAATGCAATGGGATTCAACAAGAGTGCCACCCTTAAAGCAACTCAACAACATGAAGGTTCAAGTCAAGAAAAGAAGAAGAAAGTGAAGGATGATTCCTCAAGTGGTGAAGAAGATTCTGATGCGAAGGTTGCATTTGTGATTAGAAATCTTTGAAAGTTTATGAAGAAGAAAAGCAACCGCAAGACCTATGGTGATGGTAAGAGAAGGTTCAAAAAGAGATTTTGCTATAGATGTGGTCAAATCGGTCACTTCATAGCCGATTGTCCTAATGAGAAAAAGAAGCACAAGCATGACAAGGATGATGACAAGAAGAACAAAGGCAAGAAGAGAGGTGAAGCTCATCTTGGCTACAATAGGTATGATGGAAAGGCAAATGGAAGGAACATGATCAATGGTGTGCCTTGTCTAAAGTTCAACAAGGGCGTTGCTCTTGATGAGCTAATATGCAAGTCCAACAATAAGGTCTACATTCCAAAGATCCAGCCTACAAATACCAAGACAATCAAGACAAAGCAATCCGATGTCCTCAAGCCACAAGCACCACTTCCACGGTGCTATGCTAGTGACTATATGTGTTGTTGGGGCAAGGATGGCAGGATTGTGGTTAAGTATGTTGGTGCCCAAAAGAGAAGGGAAATTATGAGGAGTGTTTGGGTGCCCAAGTTTTATGTGACTAACCCCCTAGGACCCAAATCTTTTTGGGTACCTAAAACAAAAGCTTAATTTGTTTTTGTAGGAATATTCCTCCAGTGGAACAAGTTGGGTGTTGGATAGTGGATGCACCAATCATATGACCGGAGAGAAGGACATGTTCACATCATTCCAACCAAGTCATGATCAAAGTGGAAATATTGTGTTTGGTGACAATGGAAAAGGTGAAGTACTCGGTTTGGGTAAAATTGCAATATCAAATGATAATTCCATTTCCAATGTCTTACTTGTGAATTCATTGAGATACAATTTGTTGTCCGTTTCACAACTTTGTGAGATGGGTTACAATTGTCTCTTTACGGATAAGGGTGTGGAAGTCTATAGAAGGGAGGATTCCTCTATTGCATTTATAGGTCATTTAAAGGGGAAACTCTATCTAGTTGATTTCACATCAAATAGAGTAAATCCCAAGACTTGTTTAATGGCAAAATCTAGCATGGGTTGGTTATGGCATCGCCGACTTGCCCATGTTGGGATGAGGAACTTGGCCAAACTTCAAAAAGGCGAACACATCCTTGGACTAACAAATGTTTCTTTTGAGAAAGATAGGATTTGTAGCGCATGCCAAGCGGGAAAATAAGTTGGAGCTAAATATCCCATCAAGAATGTTGTGACAACCGAAAGTCCATTGAAGTTGCTTCACATGGACATATTTGGACCCGTCGCTTATATAAGCATTGGTGGTAACAAATATGGTTTTGTAATTGTTGATGATTATTCTCGTTTCACTTGGGTATTCTTTTTGCATGAAAAGAGTGAAGTCCAAGGAATCTTCAAGAAGTTTGCAAAAAGAGCCCAAAATGAGTTTGATGTCAAAATCAAGAGAGTTAGAAGTGACAATAGGACGGAGTTCAAGAACACCAACATTGAAGAGTTTCTTGATGAAGGAATCAAGCATGAGTTTTTGGTTCCATACACTCCACAACAAAATGGTGTTGTGGAGAGGAAGAACCGAACGCTCATAGAAGCTACAAGAGCAATGTTGGATGAGTACAAGACTCCAACCAACTATTGGGCGGAAGCGGTCAACACGGCATGTCATGCCATCAACCGCTTATATCTTTACAAGAAAAGAGAAAAGACCGCCTATGAACTTCTAACCGGTAAAAAGCCTAAGGTGCACTACTTTAGAGTTTTTGGATCCAAGTGTTTCATACTTAACAAGAAATCCAAAAGTTCTAAGTTTGCACCAAAGGTTGATGAAGGTTTCATGCTTGGTTATGGTACTAACGAACATGGATATCGTGTTTTCAATAAAACCACCGGTTTGATTGAAATCGCGGTAGACGTGACTTTTGATGAAACCGACGGCTCTCAAAAAGAGCAAGTCAATGTTGAGAATGTAGGTAATGAGGAAGCCCCACATGAAGCAATCAAGAAGCTTGCTATTGGTGAAGTAAAGCCCATTAAAGACGAAGATGAAGACCATGTTGTGCATGATGATCTTGATCCAACCATTCATCATGTTTCATCAAATGAACATGGTGAAGCTTCCGCAACAAGAGATAGTCAAGATGGGAGATCAAAAGAAGCACAAGGTCATTCTCATGAAGATGGTGTCAACAATGAGCGAGCTCAACCACAACTCAACAATGAAGAAAGTAGTGAGGTCAACCCTCCACAAGCTCATGATTGTGATCTTCCAATCGATCATGACCATGATGATGATGATGATGATGGCCCTATCCAAAGATCAACTCAAGTGCCGCATCCTAGAGTGCATCAATCCATTCAACGGGATCATCCCGTTGATAACATATTGGGGAGCATTCGACGAGGGGTAACTACACGTTCCCGTTTAGCAAGTTTTTGTGAATATTACTCGTTTGTTTCTCCTTTGGAACCTCGTAGGGTGGAAGAGGCACTTGATGATCCGGATTGGATGATAGCCATGCAAGAGGAGTTGAATAACTTCACTCGGAATGAAGTCTGGTCCTTGGTGGAAAGACCCAAGCAAAATGTGATTGAAACCAATTGGGTTTTCCGCAACAAGCAAGATGAGCATGGTGTGGTAACAAGGAACAAGGCAAGGTTGGTGGCTCAAGGATTCACTCAAATTGAAGGCTTGGATTTTGGGGAGACCTATGCACCGGTGGCTAGGCTAGAATCAATTCACATTCTACTTGCCTATGCCACCCATCATGATTTCAAGTTATATCAAATGGACGTGAAGAGTGCATTTCTCAATGGCCCCCTATCCGAGTTGGTGTATGTAGAGCAACCATCGGGCTTTGAAGACCCCAAGTATCCAAACCACGTCTACAAGCTCGACAAGGTGCTCTATGGGCTCAAACAAGCCCCTAGAGCTTGGTATGATTGTTTAAAGGATTTCCTACTCAAACAAGGTTTTGAGATAGGAAAGGCTGATGCTACTTTGTTTACTCGCAAAGTCAATAATGATATCTTTGTTTGCCAAATATATGTCGATGACATAATATTTGGTAGTACTAATGTGGCTTTTTGTGAGGAATTTAGTAGGATAATGACAAATAGATTCGAGATGTCCATGATAGGAGAGTTGAAGTTTTTCCTTGGATTTCAAATCAAGCAACTCAAGGATGGTACGTTCATAAGTCAAACCAAGTACACCAACGACATGTTGAACAAGTTTAACTTGGACAAGGCCAAGCCCATCAAGACACCCATGCCAACCAATGGGCATCTTGATCTTGATCAAGGAGGAAAGGACGTCGATCAAAAGGTATATCGCTCCATGATAGGATCACTACTTTACCTTTGTGCATCTAGGCCTAATATTATGCTTAGTGTGTGCATGTGTGCAAGATTTCAAGCTAATCCGAAAGAATGTCATTTGATGGCCGTTAAGAGAATTTTTCGGTATTTAGTGCACACTCCTAATCTTGGCTTGTGGTATCCTAAGGGCTCCACTTTTGAGTTACTTGGCTATTCCGATTTGGATTATGCCGGTTGCAAAGTAACTTGAAAGAGTACTACAGAACTTGACAATTTATTGGTCGTTCCTTGGTGTTGTGGAGCTCTAAGAAGCAAAATTCCGTTGCTTTGTCCACCGCCAAAGCCGAGTATGTGGCGGTCGGCGCTTGTTGTGCCCAACTACTTTGGATGAAGCAAACACTAAAAGACTTTGGATGTGAGTTAACCAAGATTCCACTTTTGTGTGACAACAAGAGTGCCATTAAGATGGCAAACAACCCCGTAAACCACTCTCGAACCAAGCACATAGACATCCGGCATCATTTCTTGAGAGACCACGAAGCCAAAGGAGATATCGCCATTCATCATGTGAGCACCGAAAAACAATTAGCCGATATCTTCACAAACCCCTAGATGAGTCAAGATTTTGTGCTTTGAGGAGTGAACTAAATATCATTGATTCTCGTAACATGGCTTGATCCCTTGCACACACATTTTGTTTGATCTAGTTAGGAGAAAAGAATTTAGAAAACATTGTGTGCCACTTTCAAAATCTATTTTGTAATTTTTCATAAGTGACTATTGCTTTGTGTTGGTTGAATGAAATCTAGTCACCTATGAAAATACTAGTCTCCAACATATTTTTGCCCCACATGGTAGAGCGAGTGTAGGTTAAGGTGTTTTTCTATTTCCCTACATTGGAAGTCCTGACATTCATCGGAAGTCCCAATGGCCGAAAGTCCTAGCGTATGACGGGAGTTCCGACGCAGATCTGACTACGCCGCGTTCGTTGCTTGGCTCATTTATAACCGCCCAGGTCTATTTTTTTACATCAGTTATTTCTTCCTCCCTCCTCCCCTCCCGACACTGCCTTGGCTCCTCCTCGTGCCGCCCCATCGTGCCCTCCCCCTCCACCGCCACCCTACCTCATGCTCCGGCCTCCATTCTCCTTTCTTGCACCGCCGAAGGCCTTGTCGGTAGTGCCGACCGCCCTCCCCCCTTTCCACCGCCCGTGCCCTCGTTTTCTTCAGATCGTAGTGGCCTTGCGGTTGGTGTGGAGGAGATTCCATTGGTCGAGGAGATTGCGCTTGTGGATTGGTTCATCGACTACATTTCCATTCATCTTCGTCTCCTCCGTTCTCGATCCAAGGTACTACCGTGGCGTCGAACCCTAACTTCAATGTACCTTGTGTTTTGACTCCATTCTTCTTCTCTCTCTACTCCTCTATCTTCCTTACTTGAATGAGTGCTGGGATTTGAAGCCCCATGAATGGGATGGTCACCGTGTGCGTCGGAAGTCTCGGTGACCGTCGAGAGTTCCGACCATCGGGAGTTCTGACCGTCAGGAGTTCCGAACGTCGGAAGTCCCAACGTAAGCCGGAACTCCCGGCTGTCGAAAGTCCCGACTTTGGCTAGGACTACTGACCCTATGGTGACCACTCCATTCCTGTTTCTTCACTTCTCGATGTTCGTTCACCTCTCCTTGTATTGTTTCTTAGTTCCACTTTGTGTTCTTCGTAGTCATGGAAGGTGGTAGGAGTCCCTCGCACCATCGGGAAAAGTGTTCCAAGAAGACTCAAGATCATGCCGCTGTTCCCAAGCCACCTGGCCACACCAAGGCATCTTATTCGTGTGGTGGTGCTGGTGGTTCCCGTGCTGCCCGTGGCCATGGCGTCCAAGGGTCATCGGATGCCGTTCTGCCTCCTGCTCCGGCCTTTGTTGGGGATATGCTGATCGTAGATGAAGCAGAGGAAGCTCTTGATCATGTCAGACGCACCATTGCTACTCCACTACTTCACACTTCGACTCGTGGTCCAGCAGGTGTGTCTCAGCTCGTTCCATTCACTGGTGTGTCGCCGATCATGAGGGAGCCCACCATGGCTCCCAATCCTACTGGTGGTTGGACTCCTCCTCTTCTAGTGGATTATTGTCACCGGGTTAAGGACATCAGGTACAATTAGAATAGGGACCTTTATGCTGAGGATGAGAAGGACCTACGACTTGAGTATCATTTCTGGCATCCCTTCCATTATGACTTTTATGATTCCATTCTTTATTGGAAGTTCTTGAAGAAGAAGGAGCCACTAGTCCTACAGATGAAGTGCATTGATGCATACTCTCTTGGCAAGTACAAAGAACCCAAGTTGGAGCAGATGGTTCAGCATATCAACTCAATGGGGCTGTCTTACCTGTTAGAGTTTAGGAAGCATTGGAACAACGAGCTAATCTGTCAGTTTTATGCTTCTTATCATCATGAGAGAGACCCCACCGGTGTTGTTGACATTATTCATTGGACAACTGAAGGCAAGCATTATAAAGTGGACTTCATCACTTTCTCTCACCTTCTCAGTTTGAATCACAGTGACCGCATTGCTACTGAGTTGACTGAGTATGAGGATCTCGCTATGGAGGAGTACCAACACATGTATCTTGATGGACACAGGGCTGATAGACAGACAGTGTTTCTAAAGCCCTACTATTATGTTCTGGACAACATCTTGCGACAGATATTGTATCCGAAGGTCGGTGACTCCACCTACCTTCGTGATGATTCACAAAAGGTGCTTCAGCACTTTAGCGATGAATTTCAGAAGTTTTCCATCAGCCGCTATATTTGGAACAAGATACATGATGCTACTGAGGATCCGGTAAAGCATCTTCCCTATGCACCATACATTATGCATGTCATTGAGCAAGTATCTGGCATTTGTTTTCCCTATGACACTCAGCAAAAGCTCCTCAAGATATCCAACAAAACCTCCATCCTTGCTGCACGAGAACTAAAGGAAAAAGCTGAGGTAGCCACAGCAAGAGGGAAAGGTGTCTCAAGTTCTCGCTCTCGCCGTGGTGCTTCCACTGCTGCTGCTTGCTCTTCTAGTGCCGAGCCCCTCTCCTCGTCCTCCTTTGGAAATAAGTCCAACAAGTTCAAGTTCCTAATGACATACATGTTTGGATAGTGTTGTGCTAGTGCTCAACGTGAGCACGATATGCAAGAGAGGTTATATCGGTTGGAACAGCAAGCAGGCATTGTATCGTCTCCTCCGCCGCCGTTTGTGCCTCCCTGTGACCCGTTGGCTTTGTATGATGAGGCTTGTGCGGCGTACGAAGATGATGTGACTTCTCACCCGCATGGCAAAGGGAAGGCGACTGAGGACGATGAGGAATACATAGAAGAGGATGATGATGAAGACGACGGTGGGGGTGACGACGATGACCAAGATGAGGATGATGACTCCGATGATGAGTAGCTGCTTATTCACGCGGCCTACCCCTTTTGGCACTTGTTGACAAAGGGGGAGTGTTAGGCTTTGATTTCCCTTGTAATAAGTTAGTTGGTCTTATGGTTTCAGAACTTTAAAACCTTTAGCGTGTATGAACTATGTCATGTGGTGGCAACCGTGTGATGGACATCTATCTATTTATATATGTGTGATGGATGATTGTAGGATAAGTAATGTTTTAATCTATCTTATTTGCTTGTGCTTATCTCTACTTGTCATGATGAATGCTTTTTGTATGGCCATGTGTTGCTTCAAATTCCTTTTTGAAATCTTGGCCATCATATTCTCTTTCACTTGTTGTGTGAAATAACATGTCATATTGCATTTCTTTTCACGTCTATATACTTGTTCACACACACTTGTTGCACCCCATGGATTACAAAATTTAGAGGGAGCTTTTGTCTTGAGGTATGTAAATCATGTATAAGTGATTCTAGTTGATATTCAAATTCATGCATACATCAAGGGGGAGCTCTTCATAAATTTTGGGGTTCAAAAGCTTTAAATTCTTTCATTCTTATAAAAGCCTAAGTTGGTTGTCATCAATTACCAAAAAGGGGAGATTGAAAGTGCATTTGCCCCCTATGTGGGTTTTGGTGTATTGATGACATCCAAATTAGGGACTAATGTGATCTAAATGAGATATGTCGCAGCTATTAGTCCCGTGAAAGAATCAAAGAGTTGATAAAGATGAAATGGTATCCCTCAATTCTTGAAGTTGTAAGGGCGGAAGAACTCAAAATGATCTCCAAAGGTTTTAATTTTGATTTTGAGTTTAGGATTCGCCGCACTATAAAGAGGGATGCAAATTTAGCTGGTCTAAGGAAGATAGAGTGCTCAAGCATAATAATTAAATAAAAATTGGGACACTCTAGCACTTCACGAACACATAGAATAATTTTTCTGTGTCTATGGACGTCGAAAGTCCTGACGTATGTCAGAACTCCCGACGGTCGGAAGTCCTGACCTATGCTGGGAGTCCTGGCACCCTTGCTTCTGACTGGTTGGCTGTCTGTGCTCGTCGGGAGTCCCGATGATCATCAGAAGTCCCGACCGTCGGAAGTCCCGATGTTTGTCAGGAGTTCCGACACTGACTTGACCCAAGTCAGGAGTCTCGGCATCCGTGATGCTGACTGCTTGTTCAACTGTGCGCGTCGGAAGTCCCAACATTTGCCGAGAGTTCCGACACTAACTTGCACCCATGGACTTTTGACCCATTGTGAACAGTGTTCTCTGTTAACATCGGAAGTCCCAGGATCTACGTCGGGACTCCCGACATAGATCTGAACGGTTGAATTTTCACTTGGAGTATAAATACTCCTCTCTTCACTTCTAACCGTTACGGACTTATTTCACAGTTGACTCACTTCGTGCTAAACAGCTCCCAAGCAACTAAAGCTCCCCTCTCCTTCCCCCTTAGCTCCAATCTTCAATTCCCTTAGGGTTTGGAGTGAAAGGAGAGTGGATTAAGTAAGAGCATCACTTTGGAAAGCTTGAGCACTTGATTTCTTCATCAAGCTGGTTGATTTTGCATCTATTACTCTTAGGGCGCTGTCACAGAACCGACCAATTTATAAGAGCACAAGTACAAAAACAATCGCCGAAACGATCAAATTCTCGAACTTGAGCCCATATAAACCCGGTAGTCAACCGAAATCTTGAAGGATTTCAAACCAACTTGCATACAACCAAGATCACAGTAATCCAACATAACATATCGTACGTTACAACATTTCGCAGATGTTCGCAAATAGATTACATCATCACAGAGTCATTGTTATTACAAAACAAGTCTTGTAAAACATGCGGAAGCAAATAGTTTAACTCACACGCCGAGTTCAAATACACATACTGGTTGGTTGATCACAGACCACAAAAGCATTCAGATAAGAGAGAGGAGATCATGCCCATGATCTAGTCCTCATCACCCGCCGGGTGGAGACAGTACTTGCAGAATCCCTGATATAGAAGGTCATCTGCAACAAGAGGGAATAAACCCTGAGTACGGGAATGTACTCAGCTAGACTTACCCGTCGAAAACCAAACAATTGACACCAAGGATTATGCATAGCTTAATGTAGTGGAGCTGGCTGACCCTTTCTTTTTGCAGAAAAGCATAAGTAATAATGATCAACTCTTAACCTGAACTAGCAGTGACTTTTTAGCCATTAACCTGTCATCTATATTAGCACATGTACTAAGCAATCATTTTATTAGGGTGCAAACATTAATAACCATATCAGGTATTCATTGTGGCAACCTTATCATCATCCATTTAACCATATCGTTAAATTAATTGAATCTACGTTGCCGCTGCTCAGTCAAGTTCTCACTATCCGGGAGAGACAGCGATTCGAATCGATTCCTATCCAGCTGGAGGGGTATTCCTAAACACAAACCCTGCTTCCCCCGTCAGAGTCGCAAACAAGTCACCTTTGGTACGATTCAGGAGTCGCGAGTCCGAACAGATCTACATTCTCAGAGACCCACTCTGCCAAGGTTGTTCGGGACTCTAACCCGCCTTGGACTTATGCCAATGGCTCTCCGCACATCCTTACTACCTCCAGAATGTCGCCACTGCTCGCGTCCCCGGCCTGAGTCGAGCTACTAGGCTTCGCGGTCGGAACGACTTATCCGGCCAGCTAAGTGTTAGGCTGCGTTCAACATGACATGAGGACGTACAGCGTATCGGTCCTTAAACGACTCAGACGGAGTCACTATGTTCAAACCTACACAAGACCCCGCCCAGTCTTAATTCATTATTCACACGGTTCTTTTCCACGATAGCAAATATAGCCAACCATGATCCACCTCATCCTAAAGCTTGTAGGTGATAGGAAATCACCTGACTTCTACCGCACTAAGCATGGCTAAGCATTTAACCCGTCCTGAACTTAAATAGGATTCCAGTGCGATATCTGGACAAGGAAGGATATATAATGCAGCAATTGGTTCCAACCAATTCCTATACTTAATGCATCATCAACAATAAAAGATACTCAATGTATTTGTGAAAACATAGGAGGCTTAATATGCTCCGGGGCTTGCCTTTCAGGAATGAGGAAGGCTGGTGGTCAGGGCACTCGGGCAATTCCTCCGCGGCGACTGCTTCGTCGTCTTCCTGCACCTCGGGTTCCTCCTCCTGGTTGGCTCCCTCGAACTCTAGCAACGTCACTCCCTCCGGCACACCTATTGCATGAATGCGCAAGATAAATATCATGGATGCACATGTACGAATGTCGGGGATGCTCGGGGAATGCACATGTTCGCTGTAGTTTGCATATTCCAACTTAAGCCCTATTCAAATCACTTTACTTACCAAGTTTATACAACCTAATGTATAATTGCTCATCTTCAGTTAACGACCTAGCACCTACACCTAAGCATATTCTCAAGTTAGGCTAACCCCTAAACAATCAACGAGAACATTGCAACCACATACACTCAAGCAATTGTATTTCAGCAAAATGAATACTATGTAGCGGTGCAGTAAACTAGCTATAACTGGAGATTTATAAATCCAATTGATATGCAACAAGACAATCTGGAAAGCTTATAAAATTGTCTACAAAACATTTTCAGACCTCAAAGCATGATTCAAACCTTTACCAGGTCGAATTCATCAATCAACAGAAGTCTATCCTCACAAGGCAGAGAATCAGCAAAAACTGCAACCTAACTTTAAACAGCTGTAGTTTCTAAACTACTGGGCCAAATGCCCTCAAATTTTGACAGGAGCTAGCTACCTAATTTATCTACAACTCTTGTATTCAACTCATTCACAGAAAACCAAATTATCATGGGGAGCTTTCTAAAGTCCCCAGATCTGTCCAGAGGGACATGATGCAAACAATTAATTATTAACTTATGATATAAACACTTAATTGGACAAAACTAACTTTACTGATATATCAAACATATCACAAGAACACCAGAAAGTATGGGTTTCATCACCAAAACATTTCCTCTAATACCTTTCTTAATTTATTTAATTAATTAGAGAAAATAGTAAACACATGTGAAAGCTACACCATTAAATCTACAAAAATTACAGTAGACCCTACATGGTCCAAGTAGACTACCATAAAAATTTCACACCATTTTAGTAAGTACAACAGCCTACACAAAAATGGTAAGACAGAATGGCTTAAAATGGCATAATTAGGAAACCTTAGTGAAAAGTGTCAAGCAACAGATTTCATATTTTTCCTAGCATCTATAAGGTACCAAGATACTACCTACCAAGTTTCATGGCCATAGGATTCATAGATAATTTACAAAAATTCACACAAGTATCTACCAATGATCAAAGGAAAATCTATAACTTAAAAACTACACATGCAATGACTCTCAAATTTTAACCAGAGCTTCTACTATACAATACTAGCTTACCCACAAAATTTCAAAATTTTTGGATCACATAAACTCAAGATATGATTTAAACAAGTTTGCATGCATTCAAAAACACTTTTCAAGTTCCTATTTAATTCACCCAAAATTTCTACATAATATGCTCAAGATATATTTTTCTTAAATAGTAGACCTAACAGTGAGTCTAACAAAATTGGAAGTACTCAATTTGGATCTACAAAACAAGAGATACAAAAATATTAAATCAGCATTCAAAACTGCATTTTTGAACTAGCTTTTGGACTCCCTAGCCACTGACATGTGGGACCTGGGTGTCAGCTGACCCCACCGGTCAGTGACCGCGAAACAGAGGAGGTGGCGTTTGATGGCGCGGCGGTGGTCCTGCTCGCCGACGACGAGGACTCCGGCGACGCCAAGGCTACCTACGTGCTCTACGTGATTCGGTGAGTCGATTGGTGCAAGTGGCGCGACCTATGACCTAGCGTAAGGAGCTTGCCGCCGGTGATGGCGGCACGGCAAGGCTCCGACGTGGACTACCGGCGACGTCAAGCCACGGCTGGCTCAACCAAGCACGGCACGAGCAACAGGAGGTCGCCACGGTGCCATCCCAGCACAGAGAAGAGGCGGGGAGGGTTCCTAGCTACCCCGACCACGGCGGCCTCAGCTCCGGCGAGGGTGCGACGGCGCGGAAACGCCGATAGCGGCCTCACCTGAGGTCGATTGACCGCGTGGAGATGATGACAAGCAAGAGGAGATCTCGGCGGAGCTTCGGTGAAGGTGTAGTGCGTGTTTTTGCGGTGGCGAGTGCGCGGGAGCTCGACGGAGCTCTCAGCGGCAATGGAGGAGCGGTGGTGCGCTGTTGCTGCGAGCGGTTGAAGGCGAAGAAAGGAAAATTGGGCCGACGAGCTGGTCGGGCAGGCGCGTGGGTGGGTTCATGTAGTGGCCGGCCACGCCAGGGCGTCCGCGGCGCGTGGCAGCGCGCTCAGGCGACCGGCGACGCGTGGCGTACACGCGGCCGTCGAATTCTGATTCAGTTGATCACTGTAGCAGCGTTTCAGTGAACCCGAGCGAGCCTGACAGCGTTACTTCGTCGCGTTGGCACGGCTAACTCATGGCTCAAAAGTGAAATCCGTAAAGATGAAAGTTGTAGATCTATAGTAGGGCTACAAATTTGATTTAGAAATCAACAGCTAACTCTCGACGGATCACGAGTTAAATCAAGCCAAAGTCAGCTCCTTCAAACTGTAATTGTAATCAATACTTAGAAAAATTCTTAAGTGTAGAATCAGCCCTGATTTCTGGCTTGTGGGTCCAATTTGAACATGCTGTGCACATTTTCATGACTTGACTTCTAAACAAAGTTTGTTCCTTATTAAATTTGCTATAACTTTGTTTTAGGTTGCTCAAGCATGCATAGACTCTAAGTTGCACTTTTTAAACAGTCAAACACAGGAGCTCTAGGGGTCCAAATTGGTCAACCATGACTTGGAAACCTAATTAGCCAAAGTGATCAACATGAACAATGTTCCAAAAGACATTCTAGGTGTAACTAAGTTACTTAGGATGATTATTAGCCACACCACACATTGGTCACACATGAATCAAGCAAGGTATGTACTGAAACAATGAAAAACACCTGAAATGTTACAACTGTTTCATAGTCATGTTTCACATGTTTCATGATCTTGTTGCATAGGATTAACTAATCTTGTTTCACTAAGTGAGTGGCACATGTTGCACTTAAGTGTTGCACACTTTACATTTCATAACAACACACATGAAATATACAAAACGTTGCAGTGTTTTGCAATTATGTTTCATGTGCTATAAGTTCATGAAGGGATGCATGATGCTCATGTTCATGAAATGTAGTGCAAATGTGGAAGCTAAACACCAGGGGTGTTACAGCCCTCCCCCCTTATAAAAATCTCGTCCCGAGATTTGAAAAGCGTACCATTGTTGATAGAATTCCTTATAACCATCCCTCAAATAGTCTTCCCTTTCCCACGTTGTATCGCGTTCACTACCCTGATTGCTCCACATGACTTTATAGAACTTGACTACCTGACTCCGAGTCACTCGCTCACGAGTGTCAATCACTCGAACCGGCTTTTCTTCAAAGGTCAAATCCGATTTTAACTCGATATCCCCCAATGGAACTCTCTCTTCAGGGACGCGAAGACATTTCTTCAATTGGGATACATGAAAGACATTGAAGATAGCACTCATCTCAGGAGGTAATTGAATCTTGTACGCCACTTTACCACTTTGTCCAATGATTTCAAACAGACCAACATATCTCGGCGCAAGCTTTCGCTTCACACCAAAGCGTTGGACACTCTTCATAGGTGAGACTTTCAGATAAACGAAGTCTCCAACTTCGAATTCAATAGGTTTTCTACGTCGATCAGCATAACTTTTCTGCCTAGCTTGAGCTGCGGCCATGTGGGTTTGGATAGTACGGACTTGTTCTTCGGCTTCTTGAACAAAATCAATTCCATAATATCTCCTTTCACCGGCTTCTACCCAGTTCAACGGGGTTCTACACTTCCGGCCATACAAAGCTTCAAATGGTGCCATCTTTATGCTCTCTTGATAACTATTATTGTACGAGAATTCAGCTAGGGGTAACCATTTTTCCCATGAGCCCTTAGCCGATATGACACAAGCTCTCAACATATCTTCTAAGATTTGATTCACCCGTTCAGTTTGTCCATTGGTTTGCGGATGATAGGCAGAACTTCTTACGAGCTTAGTCCCTAATAATCCGTGTAAGTGCTCCCAAAAGCGAGCAGTGAACTGTGGTCCTCTATCTGAGACAATAGTACGAGGGACCCCATGAAGTCGGACTATCTGGTTGAAGTACAACTCCGCATAGTCAGTTGGACGAAAGTCTATGCGGACCGGAATGAAGTGTGCCGACTTGGTCAGTCGGTCCACAATTACCCAAATTGAGTTAAAATTCCTCTGAGTGGTAGGGAGTCCAACTATAAAATCCATACTTATCTCTTCCCATTTCCAACCAGGAATAGAGAGTGGCTGAAGTAATCCAGCTTTCATGTGTACCGCCTTGACCCGACAATAAGTGTCACACCTAGCCACATAAGCGGCTATCTCTTTCTTCATTTTGGTCCACCAAAATCGTGGTTTTAAATCATGATACATTTTACTACTACCAGGATGAATAGATAGTTTGGAGGAATGAGCTTTGGATATGATTTGGTTTCTGAGCTCTCTATCCTTCGGAACTACCAACCTATCCTTGAACCATAACACGCCTTCCTCATCGACTCGAAAATGTTTGGTTTCTTGCTCTTTCATCTTGCGCTTGATGTGAAACACACCTGCATCTGTCTTCTGTAGCTTGATAATTCGACTCTGTAGAGTACAACTGACAGTGATGTTGTGCAAGACTGCAGGATGAAGAAGCTTTGACAAATGGACATCACTCTCAATTAACGAGTGGCAATGAGACTTTCTGCTTAAGGCGTCCGCGACGATGTTTGCCTTGCCAGGGTGATAGTGCACTTGAAGGTTATAATCCTTGATCAACTCGAGCCATCTTCTCTGACGCATATTTAACTCTGGTTGAGTGAAGATGTACTTGAGACTTTTATGATCAGTGAAGATGTTGCACACATTGCCAAGTAGATAATGTCTCTAGGCCTTCAAAGCATGAACAACTGCAGCGAGCTCCAAGTCATGCGTTGGATAATTCACTTCATGCTTCCGAAGTTGGCGAGAGGTATAAGCGATGACTCTACCCTCTTGCATAAGAACACCTCCTAACCCAATACCTGATGCATCACAGAACACATCAAAAGGTTTCTCGATATCCGGTTGCGCCAAAACCGGAGCCGATGTTAGAAGAGTTCGTAGGGTATGGAAAGCCGCATCACACTCAGGAGTCCAGACAAACTTCATGTCTTTTTGCAGCAATCGAGTCATAGGCTTGGCTATTTTAGAGAAATCCGGGATGAAGCGACGATAATAGCCAGCCAACCCCAGAAAACTCCGAACCTCGTGCACCGAGATGGGAGCCTTCCAGTTCAATACTTCTTGCACCTTGGTGGGATCAACCATAATTCCACCATCGGACAACACGCGTCCAAGAAAAGGTACCTCACGAAGCCAAAATTCACATTTGCTGAACTTTGCATACAGCTGGTGTTCTCGCAATCTAGTAAGAACCACCCGCAAATGTTCAACATGATCGTCTTCATTCTCAGAATAGACCAGGATATCATCTATAAATACCACCACAAATTTGTCCAACTCGGGCATAAACACTGAATTCATCAGATACATAAAATGTGCGGGGGCATTGGTCAATCCAAAAGACATAACCAGGTACTCATATAGACCATATCTTATAGAGAATGCGGTTTTTGGAACATCCTCAGGCCAAATTTTGATTTGATGATACCCAGATCTCAAATCAATCTTGGAAAAGACTTTTGCCTTAGACAACTGATCAAATAAGATATCTATGCATGGCAGAGGGTACTTATTCTTGATTGTAACTGCATTCAAGGGTCTATAATCTACACACATGTGTAGAGATTGATCCTTCTTCTTCACAAAGATGGCTGGGCACCCCCACGGAGATGAACTAGGGCGGATAAGGCCTTTCTTTAGCAGTTCATTCAACTGGGTCTTAAGTTTAGCTAGTTCGTTGGGAGGCATTCTATATGGCCTTCTAGAGATGGGAGCTGTACCAGGAAGCAACTCTATCTTGAATTCTACTTCTCGATCCGGGGGCAATCCAGGCAAATCATCGGGGAAAACATCCGGAAAGTCACACACGACAGGGATATCTGCCAGAGACTTTGCTTGCACCGCATTGGTCGTGCAAGAAAGACTGATATCCTTGGGTAACTGTACTAGAAAACCCTTCTGATTGCTTGGATCTCTGAGCATAACTACCCTAGTGGATGTATCGATAAGCACTCCATGACGGCTCATCCAGTTCATTCCCAATATCACGTCGATACCTAGCCCCGGTAAAATTACCAGATCAACCTGATAACTTCGCCCTTCTATCACAAATTATACATTCCCAACTACCAGCTTGGTTGGAATAATACCACTAGCAGCCCTTATACAATAACCCTCACCCTCAACAGTATATGTTTTCTGCATAAACTTGGATGCAAATGATGGACTAATGAAGGAATGCGAAGCACCTGAATCAAATAGTACAACTACGGGGTGTTGGTCAATTAGAAACTTACCGGCAGTCACTACCTCTCCTGAAGGAATCTCAGTAATATTAGTGTGGTTCACTTGTCCCTGATGGCCACCCTGGTAATTATTCTTCTTAGGGTAAGGGCATTCCCTTGCCCAGTGGCCTGTCTTGTTGCAGTTCCAGCATGGCATGTTGCTTGGTGGAGCCCTGGAACTGCCCTGACTGGTAGTGCCCTTGGGAAGAGCAACTGTAAATGCCTTGCGAAACCCAGTCTTGACGGGATTCTTCTTCTACGGTGGGCGAAACTTGGCGGCTGACGCTGGAGGACGGAATGGAGTCCTTTGTGCAATGGGAGCCTTAGATTGTGAGGCAACCGCCTCATAGGCCCTCTTACGACTTTTTGAAGCCGCATATATAGCATTGTTGTTCTCTTGCGATAAAGCATCACTCACAAACTCATTAAAATGAGCGCACTTGCAATTTCCCATGGTCTTCATCAGTTTGGGGCTAAGTCCCCGCTTGAAGCTAGCAATCTTCTTAGCCTCGGTGTCCACAAACTCGGTGGCGTACCTTGCAAGGTTGTTGAAAGCTTGCAGGTATTCGTTCAGGCTCTTGTTTCCCTGAGTCAGCTTTATGAACTCTGTATGTTTGATCGCCATAAGACCAGGAGGAATGTAATTTCCCCTGAAAGCAGACTTAAACTGATCCCAAGTGATTTGGGCATTAGCAGGCATAGTGGACCGATGATGACTCCACCAGATGCCAGCAGGTCCATGAAGTTGGTGCGATGCGTATTCAGTTTTGAGCACCTCAGTCAAGCGGAGCAGACGGAACTTCTGCTCGAGAGTATTCAACCACTCATCAGCTTGTAGAGGCTCCTCAGCCTCCTTGAAGATTGGGGGTTTCGTGTCAAGGAAATCCTTGAAATCACTGTATTGATTTGGATCCGGTCCTTGGCGTGGACCACGGCCATCACGATTCGCAATCGCACGGAGGGCCTCGGCCATAGTGCGCTGTCCTTCCGCAAGCATTGCTATAAGTTCCGTTGGTGTGGGTGGTGGTGGCGGAAGATCATCATCATCACTCGCACCGGCGGAACGAGTACGAGGCATCTGCACAATGCGCAACCAGTAATTACTGATGATGTCAGCACATTGGAGAGGAACAATACAATCGTGCCAAACTGTATTTACTGACGAGAATGAAAACTTCATACAATAAACAGAGGCAATAATTCATTCTCCAATCACCACATCATCAAGTAGATTACTAGCGCCATACGCAGTGCATTCCAACAGGACAAGTTTTTAAACTTCACCAACGTTACGCATCCTGAAGGGAGCGAATTAAAGTACATTACCAGTATGACTGCAAAAGCTTAACTCGTGAGACTTGCTAACGAACTACTTGTCGAAGTGATTACTGCCCACATTGGAGACACCTTGGACTTCTTCTGGGTATTCCTCTCCTTCAAACTTCTTGCCGAGAGATTTCACTTTAAACTTGGGATAAGCAATTATAAGGGAGGGAGTAATGCAATATGAATGTCATGAGTGAATATGATGCATGCTCGTTCCGTACGTCTTCACAAACCTAAGAAATTTTAAGCTTTAGCGGACTATACGGTGGCATACATACGTTCTCTCAATTAGCGGTAACTAGTCGATCTACATGGTGCGTTGTTAGCGTACCTGCAGAAAAACTTCATTGCAGCCCAACCCAACAAGATATAATGCTAATTACACAAGTAGTACTAAGATACTCTCCATATATACATCCCCCGATATATATACTTCGGTATCCAAACTACCCGAGAAATGTACCCCCAATTAAGTACCTTCATATATACATGTATGCAACATGTAAATACTCCAGTAACCACAACTAACTCTCCCCTAGACCGACGGTTGGACGGTCATGCTCTCGCAACTCACACTTACCTTAGCGTAGAGGCAATTGATCCATACATTACCATTCAAATGAATGGCATCCATGCAATATCACGCCGCATGGACGACGAAATAGAAATAATCAATTCCCCCAGTTAGTAATTATATATAAGCCACCTAAAAGTCCTTAAGTGGGCTATAGGGGATGTGATCACCAGTATACCATAAAAATTTTTAGTTTTGAACACTTATATATAACTATAAGTTTGAAAACCATTTTAACAACAAAAGCTTTTTGTTTTAAATAGCCGTAAGACATGTTTAATGTTGAATCTAGCTCCGATACCAGCTGTCACAGAACCGACCAATTTATAAGAGCACAAGTGAAAAAACAATCGCCGAAACGATCAAATTCTCGAACTTGAGCCCATATAAACCCGGTAGTCAACCGAAATCTCGAAGGATTTCAAACCAACTTGCATACAACCAAGATCACAGTAATCCAACATAACATATCGTACGTTACAACATTTCACAGATGTTCGCAAATAGATTACATCATCACAGAGTCATTGTTATTACAAAACAAGTCTTGTAAAACATGCGGAAGCAAATAGTTTAACTCACACGCCGAGTTCAAATACACATACTGGTTCGTTGATCACAGACCGCAAAAGCATTCAGATAAGAGAGAGGAGATCATGCCCATGATCTAGTCCTCATCACCCGCCGGGTGGAGACAGTACTTGCAGAATCCCTGATATAGAAGGTCATCTGCAACAAGAGGGAATAAACCCTGAGTACGGGAATGTACTCAGCTAGACTTACCCGTCGAAAACCAAACAATTGACACCAAGGATTATGCATAGCTTAATGTAGTGGAGCTGGCTGACCCTTTCTTTTTGCAGAAAAGCATAAGTAATAATGATCAACTCTTAACCTGAACTAGCAGTGACTTTTTAGCCATTAACCTGTCATCTATATTAGCACCTGTACTAAGCAATCATTTTATTAGGGTGCAAACATTAATAACCATATCAGGTATTCATTGTGGCAACCTTATCATCATCCATTTAACCATATTGTTAAATTAATTGAATCTACGTTGCCGCTGCTCAGTCAAGTTCTCACTATCCGGGAGAGACGGCGATTCGAATCGATTCCTATCCACCTGGAGGGGTATTCCTAAACACAAACCCTGCTTCCCCCGTCAGGGTCACAAACAAGTCACCTTTGGTACGATTCAGGAGTCGCGAGTCCGAACAGATCGACATTCTCAGAGACCCACTCTGCCAAGGTTGTTCGGGACTCTAACCCGCCTTGGACTTATGCCAATGGCTCTCCGCACATCCTTACTACCTCCAGAATGTCGCCACTGCTCGCGTCCCCAGCCTGAGTCGAGCTACTAGGCTTCGCGGTTAGAACGACTTATCCGGCCAGCTAAGTGTTAGGCTGCGTTCAACATGACATGAGGACATACAGCGTATCGGTCCTTAAACGACTCAGACGGAGTCACTATGTTCAAACCTACACAAGACCCCACCCGGTCTTAATTCATTATTCACATGGTTCTTTTCCACGATAGCAAATATAGCCAACCATGATCCACCTCATCCTAAAGCTCGCATGTGATAGGAAATCACCTGACTTCTACCGCACTAAGCATGGCTAAGCATTTAACCCGTCCTGAACTTAAATAGGATTCCAGTGCGATATCTGGACAAGGAAGGATATATAATGCAGCAATTGGTTCCAACCAATTCCTATACTTAATGCATCATCAACAATAAAAGATACTCAATGTATTTGTGAAAACATAGGAGGCTTAATATGCTCCGGGGCTTGCCTTTCAGGAATGAGGAAGGCTGGTGGTCAGGGCACTCGGGCAATTCCTCCGCGGCGACTGCTTCGTCGGCTTCCTGCACCTCGGGTTCCTCCTCCTGGTTGGCTCCCTCGAACTCCAGCAACGTCACTCCCTCCGGCACACCTATTGCATGAATGCGCAAGATAAATATCATGGATGCACATGTACGAATGTCGGGGATGCTCGAGGAATGCACATGTTCGCTGTAGTTTGCATATTCCAACTTAAGCCCTATTCAAATCACTTTACTTACCAAGTTTATACAACCTAATGTATAATTGCTCATCTTCAGTTAACGACCTAGCACCTGCACCTAAGCATATTCTCAAGTTAGGCTAACCCCTAAACAATCAACGAGAATATTGCAACCACATACACTCAAGCAATTGTATTTCAGCAAAATGAATACTATGTAGCGGTGCAGTAAACTAGCTATAACTGGAGATTTATAAATCCAATTGATATGCAACAAGACAATCTGGAAAGCTTATAAAATTTTCTACAAAACATTTTCAGACCTCAAAGCATGATTCAAACCTTTACCAGGTCGAATTCATCAATCAACAGAAGTCTATCCTCACAAGGCAGAGAATCAGCAAAAACTGCAACCTAACTTTAAACAGCTGTAGTTTCTAAACTACTAGGCCAAATGCCCTCAAATTTTGACAAGAGCTAGCTACCTAATTTATCTACAACTCTTGTATTCAACTCATTCACAGAAAACCAAATTATCATGGGGAGCTTTCTAAAGTCCCCAGATCTGTCCAGAGGGACATGATGCAAACAATTAATTATTAACTTATGATATAAACACTTAATTGGACAAAACTAACTTTACTGATATATCACACATATCACAAGAACACCAGAAAGTAGGGGTTTCATCACCAAAACATTTCCTCTAATACCTTTCTTAATTTATTTAATTAATTAGAGAAAATAGTAAACACATGTGAAAGCTACACCATTAAATCTACAAAAATTACACTAGACCCTACATGGTCCAAGTAGACTACCATAAAAAGTTCACACCATTTTAGTAAGTACAACAGCCTACACAAAAATGGTAAGACAGAATGGCTTAAAATGGCATAATTAGGAAACCTTAGTGAAAAGTGTCAAGCAACATATTTCATATTTTTCCTAGCATCTATAAGGTACCAAGATACTACCTACCAAGTTTCATGGCCATAGGATTCATCGATAATTTACAAAAATTCACACAAGTATCTACCAATGATAAAAGGAAAATCTATAACTTAAAAACTACACATGCAATGACTCTCAAATTTTAACCAGAGCTTCTACTATACAATACTAGCTTACCCACAAAATTTCATAATTTTTGGATCACAGAAACTCAAGATATGATTTAAACAAGTTTGCATGCATTCAAAAACACTTTTCAAGTTCCTATTTAATTCACCCAAAATTTCTACATAATATGCTCAAGATATATTTTTCTTAAATAGTAGACCTAACAGTGAGTCTAACAAAATTAGAAGTACTCAATTTGGATCTACAAAACAGGAGATACAAAAATATCAAATCAACATTCAAAACTGCATTTTTGAACTAGCTTTTGGAGTCCCTAGCCACTGACATGTGGGACCTGGGTGTCAGCTGACCCCACCGGTCAGTGACCGCGAAACAGAGGAGGCGGCGTTTGATGGCGCGGCGGTGGTCCTGCTCGCCGATGGCGAGGACTCCGGCGACGCCAAGGCTACCTACGTGCTCTACGTGATTTGGTGAGTCGATTGGTGCTAGTGGCGCGACCTATGACCTAGCGTAAGGAGCTTGCCGCCGGTGATGGCAGCACGGCAAGGCTCCGGCGTGGACTGCCGGCGACGTCAAGCCACGGCTGGCTCAACCAAGCACGGCACGAGCAACAGGAGGTCGCCACGGTGCCATCCCAGCACAGAGAAGAGGCGGGGAGGGTTCCTAGCTACCCCGACCACGGCGGCCTCAGCTCCGGCGAGGGTGCGACGGCGTGGAAACGCCGACAGCGGCCTCACCTAAGGTCGATTGACCGCGTGGAGATGATGACGAGCAAGAGGAGATCTTGGCGGAGCTTCGGTGAAGGTGTAGTGCGTGTTTTTGCGGTGGCGAGTGCGCGGGAGCTCGACGGAGCTCTCGGCGGCAATGGAGGAGCGGTGGTGCGCTGTTGCTGCGAGCGGTTGAAGGCGAAGAAAGGAAAATTGGGCCGACGAGCTGGTCGGGCAGGCGCGTGGGTGGGTTCATGTAGTGGCCGGCCACGCCAGGGCGTCCGCGGCGCGTGGCAGCGCGCTCAGGCGACCGGCGACGCGCGGCGTACACGCGGCCGTCGAATTCTGATTCGATTGATCACTGTAGCAGCGTTTCAGTGAACCCGAGTGAGCCTGACAGCGTTACTTCGTCGCGTTGGCACGGCTAACTCATGGCTCAAAAGTGAAATCCGTAAAGATGAAAGTTGTAGATCTATAGTAGGGCTACAAATTTGATTTAGAAATCAACAGCTAACTCTCGACGGATCACGAGTTAAATCAAGCCAAAGTCAGCTCCTTCAAACTGTAATTGTAATCAATACTTAGAAAAATTCTTAAGTGTAGAATCAGCCCTGATTTCTGGCTTGTGGGTCCAATTTGAACATGCTGTGCACATTTTCATGACTTGACTTGTAAACAAAGTTTGTTCCTTATTAAATTTGCTACAACTTTGTTTTAGGTTGCTCAAGCATGCATAGACTCTAAGTTGCACTTTTTAAACAGTCAAACACAGGAGCTCTAGGGGTCCAAATTGGTCAACCATGACTTGGAAACCTAATTAGCCAAAGTGATCAACATGAACAATGTTCCAAAAGACATTCTAGGTGTAACTAAGTTACTTAGGATGATTATTAGCCACACCACACATTGGTCACACACGAATCAAGCAAGGTATGTACTGAAACAATGAAAAACACCTGAAATGTTACAACTGTTTCATAGTCATGTTTCACATGTTTCATGATCTTGTTGCATAGGATTAACTAATCTTGTTTCACTAAGTGAGTGGCACATGTTGCACTTAAGTGTTGCACACTTTACATTTCATAACAACACACATGAAATATACAAAACGTTGCAGTGTTTTGCAATTATGTTTCATGTGCTATAAGTTCACGAAGGGATGCATGATGCTCATGTTCATGAAATGTAGTGTAAATGTGGAAGCTAAACACCAGGGGTGTTACACTTTGCCCCTAGCCGGCTAGGCATTGCCCAAGAGCTTCCATCTTGTGGAAGAGCCTTGGGAAGTTTGTATCACCCTTTGATTTCTTAGTGGAAAGCTCAAGTGACCTTTGTGGTCGCTTTGAGAGAGGCAAAGAGGTGGAAAAGACTCCGACCTTAGTGGTCACCTCAACAACGAGGACGTAGGAGCTCCTTTGTGGGGTTGCCGAACCTCAGGATAAATCCTTTTGTCCCGCGTGCTTGTTGTTGTTGTGATTGCTTGAGATTACTTGTATGTGGTTGTCTCTTTGTCTCCAAAATCTCCATTTAGGGTTTGGACTCGATCTATGGTTTGGAGGCATTACGGCATCAAGGGAGTGACCCAACATCTTCACCAAACCACTACGAAGTGAGGTTGTAAGATTATTTATCCACAAAGTTAAATTTGGCACTGCTTTTGTAGTTCACGTAGGCGTCGGAACTGCTGACGTTTGTGTTGGAACTTCTGACAACGTCGGGAGTTCTGACCCAAACGTCAGGACTTTCGACAGTGGCTGACAGATTTAAACTTAGCATTTGTAGTAAATTTTTAGATACGCCTATTCACCCCCCCCCCCCTCTAGGCATTATTAGATCCTTTCAGTTCGGGGACCATTGGACCCAAGGCTTAACATACCTATATGTTAAGATCTCATCAAAAGCCCCTGAGCCCTTCGTGGCCTCACCTGGCATGATGGCGACGAAGGGATGAATTCAATCTTCTGGTGACCGAACCCTCCTTGGTGGGGATAGCTTCCGTTGGGGTGAGTGATGTGCCCTGCTTGGGGCCGTCTTCTCTAGTGTGATGGATGTTGCTCGGCTATCGAGGCTGAGCGAATAGGATGCTAATCCCTTTGCGGGTCCATGTCGCATGGGTCTTCGACTTGAGTGAGAGCACGACGGACTTGTCTAGGAGTTGCTGACTGTAGGCCTAGGGGCGCCCTCCTTTCTGACTAAAGCCTACCATGGGTCAGGTGATCAAAAGCATTGGGCTCTAGCTCATGGCCATCAGATCATCTAGAGCTCCACAACCTTCTGAGGGCTACGATAATAGGTCTAGATCCTCTCAAGCTGGCCTTCTTGGGCCGACCCTCTATAGCCATAGATTGGGGAAGTGGGAGCGCGCCGAGGCTTGGACAAAGGCCCTTGTTGGGCCCACTACTGAGCGGCTCCCGACCCAACTCTAGGGAGTTGGTTGGTTTTTGGGGGATGCGCCACCCGAGCGCCCGTTGATCGAGGGGTTGGACTGCTCTATCTGGGGAGCCAGCGTAGACCCTGAGGCCATTATGGGGCATTCTAGCTAGTGAAGGGGGTCGCTTCTAGGCGCGTCTCGTCCGCTGACGCCTTGCATAGGCGCTTGATGGAATCTGGGCCGTCGTGCCTGGTGGAGGAGTTTTGATGCATGTGCACCTCCACGCCATCCCGTCTCGTCTGAATGATAGGATGCCAGGGCCACGTGGAGCAGAGCTGGTGGAGAAGGAACCATGGCACTTCGTGCGTGTGGATCCAAGCCATCGATGATAGCTGGTGGGCCTAGGGGGAGGTGGATCCCCGTAAGTCCTACGAAGAGGCATGCATGGAGTGGGCGGCGTGCGCGGCTGAAAGTGGAGCGGGGACTTGACTCATTGCTAGTGGTTCCCTGACTCCACCTTTACTATGCGGCCATCATCATGCAACCACCTGGAGACATGCTGTGGGGATTGAAGGGACACCTAGCTAGTTCCTTAGGGTCCTTTGTAGCCGTTGATGGCTGATTGGAGGGCCCAAAGCCGCTCACAGCGCATCACCTTTGGCTATAAAGGGAGGCCCCTAGGGGATGCGGCGTCTTCAATCCCTTCCTCTGGTCCCCTCTATTCTTCTTCCTCAGATCCATCTTCTTCAGCGATGATGGCGGTGGCGATGAAGTGTGATGCTTCCCTTTGAGTGAGCTTGGTGTCATCCGCTGGGTGGTTGCTTCTTCAAGGGTGGAAGGACACTAGCGAGAGAGGGGTGACAACATGACGCTAGAGGCGTCTGCCATGTTGCCCCTCCCTAGAGGGCGTAAGGACTCTAGCAACATCGCTGGAGTTCTTGTACCCTCTAATGGGGGAGGGGGTTTGCGATGCGTCGGTCGCTACCCCTCCGTTCCAGCGACGATGAAGGAGGGCCCAGGCTCATTGGCGGTGCAACAGCCATCACTGCCTGCCCCCGAGCCCTAGGGAGGAGACCCAAGGTTGGCCTGCCTAGCCCGAGCCATGCACGCCATGGGGTCCTGACCTAGAGGTTAGGTGCGCCCCATGGTTTTTGTTGCCGTATAGGTGGCAGTAGATTGATGTTTTTGCCGCTATATATTGTAATCGGGTCATTCCCAATCAATGAAATGAAATTACATGTATGTGTAATCCCATTTTGCCCTTGAGTCATGCTCAAAGACTCGATCCCTCATTGGGCTAGGCTATTATGATGATGGCCTCATTGGTCAAGATTGTCGTGCTCGTGCTGCAAGCGGGTAAGTCCATGAGAACCCTAGATTTATGGTCGTTCTGTGCCCCGATCATGTCCCCTAGAGGGGATATCCTTGGCATCCTGACCAGCCACTCATATAGTTCTTGAGCCCATCTATTAGTACTCGGGGGCTCACTACCTCCCTCATTGGGTCACCACGAGCGGCTTAGGCCAGTACTCGAACATCATTCATAAAAATGGTCGAGGCACTCCTAGGCGCCCTGGCTACAGCCATGTGGGCTCGCCTCCCGAATGTCCCTCACACTTTTAGTTGCTTCAGGCGACCTTGAAGCCTAGTGGGCTAGCCTTGAACCCTTGGGGATGCCCCTTCTAGGGGGCCCCAGACTGGCATGCGGTGGGGTGGAACAAAACAATGAAGGATCGAGAGATAGGTAGAGATCTACAAAGAAAATGGAATTGACACAAGAGAGAGGAAAGAGGACATAGCTGGTAACACGATAGCTAAGGCCGCTCTATTAGCGCCTTGTTGATCTTTTGCCTACTCCTCCTGCTCCGTTCACCCCATCCTCGCCTCGCTCGGGGGCCTTCTACAGTGGTCCTCCTTTAGAAAAGTTTAGAGGGTGGTTAACTTAGTCGATCCTTCGGTGCGGCCGAGCCATCAGCGTGATGGCTCAAGTCAAGGAAGATAGCGAATAGGGTAGACAAAGGTAAGCGAAGCAAGAGGGTTGGGAGGATGAGACTTATCTTGGTTTTTGTTGTTGGAGAGGTAGGTCGGCGAGGGGAGTCGGTAGGCACTAGGCAGGCCTTGGCTTGGGAGGTGTCACTTCTGGGCGGATGGCTCGATGATGGCCTTCCCTCATAGGGAAAGGTCAGAACTCACCTCGATTAGGTCAGTGACTTCTAGGGAGCCAAGCGCCTAGATGGAGGGGCCACCTGAGCCACCGCTGCCGCCAGAGGTCTTAACCGCCTTGCCGAGGCTTGGTCGGTCGAGCACCATTGCCATCTTGGACGCTTCCTCCACCGGTGCTCTTCCTGTGTTGCAGCCGAGGCCATTGGGAGCATAGGGGGCGATGAGCATGGCCTCTTGGGTGATGCAGTCTTGCTTGTAGTAGTAGGCTTGCTCGAAGCTACTCTCGATGGTGATGACCCCCTTCGGTCTAGGCATCTTGAGCTTGAGGTAGGTGCAGTTGTTGATGGCCATGAACTTGGTGAAGTACCATCGACCGAAGAGGGCATGGTAGACACTGGGTAAGTCAACGACCTTGAAGGTGAGTGGCTCCTTGTGGAAGTTGTCTAGCTAGCCAAAGGTGATGTTGAGCTGAATGCGTCCAAGGGGTATGACTTCCTTCCCTGACATAATCCCATAGAACAGTGCCTTGCTAGGGCACATGCTGCTCCAAGGGATGCCCATCTTGTCAAAGGTGTTGGCATAGAGTATGTTGAGGCTGCTACCCCTATCCATCAGCACCTTGGTGAGGCACATGGTGCCCATGATTGGGCTATCCACGAGTGGGTAGCACCCTGCATGGGGGACACGATTGGGATGGTCTTTCTAGTAAAAGGTGATGGCCATCTAGGACCACTAAAGCCACGTTGTGGTGGAGAGGGTGTGGATAGCGTTCACCTCATGCTCGGTGATGCAGCACTGCCAGTGGGAATCATGCACCTAGGAGCCCTCGAAGATCATGAGGCAGCGCTCGACCTCGAGGAACTCATTGTCTTCCTCCTAGGCATCGTCCACCGGGTCACCAACCTTTGGGGTAGGCTTCTAGGCCCTACCCTATTGGCAGAGGGTGCTATAGATGTAGCCCTTCATGGTGGCACAGTCCTTGAGAAGATGCTTCGCCTAGAGCCTATGGAATGGGTAGGGGGACTCGAGCGCCTTCTTGAAGTGTTCCGGGCATGTAGAGGTCTGTCGGCACGGTCGGTCATGGTGACCATCTCCTCCCTATGGCGCTTTTGATCCTTGTTCCACCTGTCATGGTGTCACTAGGATGAGGTGGGATCATCAGTGCCATCACCACCACTGAGGTGGCTGACGGGCTTGGCTTTCCCACTGAAGTAGGCCTGGACAGCCTCCTCACCGGTGGCGTACTAGGTGGCGACGTGCAGGAGCTCCCACATCATGCATGGGGTCTCGTGACTGAGCACGTGGATGAGTGCCTCGTAGGTCATGCCGTAGATGAAGGCATTGATCAAGTCGGCGGCGGTGATGTTCGGGAGCTCATTGTGCTTCCTGGAGAAGCACTGAATGTACTACCAAAGGGTGTCATTGGCCCTCTACTTGTAGTTGTGGAGTTCCTAGGAGATCCCTAAGTAGGTGTAGGTTCCCTAGAAGTGGCCGATGAAGACCACATAGAGATCGCCCTAGCAGCGGATGCTACCGAGCTCGAGCTGCTTGAGCCAAGCTCTAGTTGAGCTTGATAGAAGCAGAGGAAGGTACTAGATGGTGAAGTCATCATCTGACCCCCTGGCCTTCATGGTGAGGTGGTAGTCCTCTAGCCAATGGTCCGGGTTGGTCTTGCCATCGTACTTGGAGATGTGCATCGGCGGCCAAAAATGCCTATGGTAGGGGGCTGCCCGGATGGCTACCCCAAACGCCAGGGGGCCGAAGTGATCAGGGATAGGGCCCCCACCTCATCGCTTAGGGGTACAGGACTGTGCCTGAGCATGGCACCTAGTCTTGATGGTGTCACTGATGTCATGGTCGTCATCAATCCGGTGCCATGTGGGGGGACATCGAGGAGAAAGTTCATGCCTTCGCTCTAGCCAAGGCTTGGTGCCCCGAGTCCGTGGTCGGTCAGAGTTGTTGCTAGAGGTGTCACCACTGCTCCCTGCCGCCTATGGGGTGTGAGCATCGGAGCACCCCCCCCCCATTAGCAGTGGACATCATCTAGGATGGCTAGGAGAGCATGGCGTGGCGCCGAGAGGCTGAACTCTTGGCCTGCTGCTCGAGGGCGATGTGGAGGAGTAGCTTTGCCATGTTTAGCATCTCATTGGTCTTTGGGTTCAGCGTGTCGGGGATGTCTTCCAGGCGGCCACCATATTGTATGCCATGTAGGGGAAGCAGAGGCTGCTAGGAGACCCTGTGCAGGCATCATCGTTGTCACTGAGAGGGTGTGCGGCTGGCTGTCGTACAAAGTCCTGCCTTTGGCACTCGAGCTCTGCCTTAGCGGCCTCCAAGTCCACCTGCCAAGCGTGCAAGCGGTCCATCTTCTCCTAAAGGTAAGCATGCAGCTGTAGGGACTCTAGTCTAGCGACATGAGCCCGGGCGCCCCATCAGCAAGATCATCGCCGTTGACATGGTAGCACATGCATGGCGGGGCGTCGTAGTCGATGTTGTCGGAGTCATACTCTGGTCCATTCCCTAAGAGGACCTCGAGGAAGGCACGGAGCGAGGGGACGTTATTCCTTGCTATGCCAGAGAGGATGAGCTCCACGGTGCAACATGACTGATGAGGTGATCTAGCTCTAGTTAGAAGGAAGCCACCACGTTTTGTATCCTAAAAGGCAGTCCGAGAGGTAGTACTAGAAGTGATCAGGAGGTGAGAGCACCTCACCAGTGGTGATCTGGTGTGGACATTAGCCACCATGTAGAACATCTAGCGACGGTTCGACACGGTGGGGTTCAGACCCAGACCGCACCAGATCTGATGGGCTAGGAACTCAAGATCTGCTCCTAAGAGTCCTGGCAGAGGAGGCAGCGCCGGGGGCTCATTGTCCACTGGTGCAACCTCGAGAAGTGGATGAAGCTCACCATAGCAGTCGGTGATGTAGGCCATGCTTTGAAAATTGAGGACCTAGCTCGGAGCGAAGGCGCCAGCCATGATGGAGAAATCATTGGGGAAGCGGACAATGCCATCTAGGGCAGCACTGCTTGCTCTGGTGATGAGGCAGGTGGCTCAGGCCACTATAGAGCTAGAATCGCACTTGACGCTGCCCCTACCTAGCGCACCAGCTATCATGGGGTCAAAACCATGGCAAGCATGTTGTTCAAGTTGGTGTTAGAGTTCGGGGTCTCTGGTGGCTCAGGTGGACTCAGGAACACAAGAATCATGTAGAGAAGACGCAAACAATTTATCCTGGTTTGGGCGAATTCGGTCCCTACGTCCAGTAGCTGATGATCCTTATACTCAAGAGCACCCAAAATCCATGGACCATCGAGGTGTCTTCGAGCCAAAGAAGCATGGGCGTCATCCGGCTGCTTTGTTCTAACACTCTGTGTGTCAAGGGGTGTCGACTTGGACCGGCCTCCCCCGAGTCAGACCTTCTGGATTCTTCTTGGTGGTGAAGAAGGTCAGCTCTAGGGGCTAACGTGTGGGACCAGAAGCCCCTGAGCCCTCGGAGGCCATAGAAAGCTTTGTCCTCTTGTGTCATGCCCTGTACGTGACCCTATCAGAGGAGCAGTTGGCAGGGGCATGCCTAGGGAGTAGCACCGGGGAGCCCCCGAGCATCGGTAGACTAGGGCTTGTCTTCTTGTGCCTGAGCTTTGGCTAGTATCATTAGTTGGGCAGGAGCCAAGGGTTGGGCCCAAGAAGTCAGGCTATAGATCGGGAGCCTAAGGCTCGAGAAGCCCCAAGCCCTAGGTGGAAGCTGCAGTCGAGTCAAGCTCGGCTGGGTCTCTTTGCTAGAGGGTGTGCGTCAGCGTGCCCAATGGGCATAGCCCCGAGCCCCCAGGTGATCCTGAAGGGGTTGGTCGGGGGGTCTTCTTCATTCAGGAACCATTGGACCCGATGCTTAACATACCTATATGTTAGGATCTCATCATCGTCTAAAGAGGTGGAAGCAGAGTCGAGGGGTTGTCCCGAATAGCCTTGACCTGCATGTAATAGATCATGAAGTTGTTGTTCTTTATGGAGGGGTCGTGACCCCTTAAGAACATAAAAAACTTAAAGTTGTAGCCACGTTGTGTGTCACCTTATCTATTTGATGTCCTTTCCCTTTTTCATGCTTTCATGGTGTTTTCGGACGGCGACGACCTTCTCCTGGTGACGCCAGGGTGGGGCGCGGTGCGGCGCTGGATGAGGGCGTGCTGTAACAACCTAGGTTTTCCAATAACCCAAAAATCTAAACTTAAAAAAATTCTAACAAACCCATGCATGATGAGTGTGCATACTAGGAAACCATCCATGTAGTTGCACAAGTAGAACCCAAGTTAGCTTGGTTGAGCATTGTTGCATTTCAATTCCACTTGTGAGTTGCTTCTTCATGATTTTATGTGATGCAGTAAAATCAATTAAACCTCTCAACAAATTATTGTGTGAGTGTTGCCAACCCTTGGCTTGGACCCTAAAGCCCTAGATGACATCTAGTGGACCCCACTAGGAAGTATATAAGTTGGCAACACATATATACATGCATAGGTACCCTAGGTGTAGTGGGAAAATAGAAATAGAAATAGAAAAAGAAAAAGAATTGAAAAAGGGAGGAAAATAGAAAAGGGAAAGAAGCCCAATAGCAGTAGCAGACGCACCAAGGCCCAAGCACCGCCACTGGCCCACTCTCGCACTGCACCGCGCCTGCCTGCTTCACTCGCGCCATAGCCCAGTACTACGACCGCGCGGCCCATGCCCACACATGGCTAAGCTGACCCAACAGTGGCCCGCCACCACACCACGCCCGTGCCCGCATCGCCCTTCCCCGCTGCCGCTGATCGGTGGGACCACCTTGTCATCACCTACCCTCTCCCTCCTCTGCTTTTGCGATGCCAAAGCATCGGCGCATGGAATCTCACGTGGTCCTCGTATGCCACAGCCATTCATGCCTAGGCCGTTGGGTACCAACGTGCTGATGCATGCCACATCCACGATCCATGGCTCACCCCACCAACCCCAGTTGGTGCCATGCTGCACTGACATCACTGCCCTAGCCTCACACAATGATGCCATGATGTCCTTCCTTTGACCGCCGGCGTCCAGTTTTGGGGGCGCCAAATCACCTATGCACCCACGATGAAGCCCAAACCCTACCCTAGGGTCTATATCTGCCCTCCATGTACCCCTTTCCCCTCCATCCATAGTCCCCTGCCCGCCATGGACGAGCTTGGGCTACAAAAACCCCAAGCCGATGCCCTAGCCTTCCCCTATCCACCCTACCACCACTGGTGGCTTCACCAACCACACGCCGAGACCATGAGTGAGGAAGGAGAAGGGAGGAAGGAAGGAGGAGGAAGCCAAGTTGCCACCATCAAGAAGCCGCTATCGGTGCTAGAGACGATCCCCCGACCTTCTACACCAGCATAGCAACTCGGCACGGCACTGCACCACCTCGACACTGCACCACCTCATCATCACGCCGCTAGCCTAGCACCACCACCACCACCGGTGAGCCCCAACGTCGCCTCTGCTAGCCACCATGGACACGCCCAGATGTGCCATCGTGTTCTCCCACTTGGGAGGGCCAAAGGCTGGCCTTTTCACCAATGTGATGCTCTGCACGCATGCACACATGCACATGAGCCAAGGCCTGGCCTTGCCGAGCCCCTGGTGCTCGAGAATGATGGCGCCCCACATGCACACCGAGCGTGCTCACCATGTCCAGAGCACGGCCAAGGCAGAGCCCTTCCACCGTCCCTGGGCCAATAGAGGTAGGAAGCCTACCTCGGCAAGCCTCGCCTCACCGAGGAACACATCACGCACTAGATGGGAGGAGAAGAGGAGCCCTAGGGACCGCTGGTCACCTTGCTACACCAGTGCGGCCGCAGGCTCATACCGCCACCATGCCGTGGCCATCCCGACCGACTTCGACTACCTCGTGAGATGAGACTAGGCCATCGAGTTTTGTCTTGATCCCACGCACCTCGCCATGTAGATGGATGAATAGAAAACCCCCGCCTTGTCCTAGTCCACCATAGTTGTGAGGTCATCAGAGTTCCATCGCGTGCCTTGTCACGGTGTGGACTCTGTCGAGCCTCTAGGTCACCGTCATCGAGTCTTGTGCCTTCCTCGTGATCCCAATCGAAGGAAAAGGCCACTTTTGGCCCCTATTGCTGCCGTAGTCACTTCATCGCCATCCGCCACTATCGCCATGCCACTGTCATCGTGGCCCGCCCAAGGTCAAGCCCTCGTCATTCCAATTGGAGCCGCTAACATGTTCACCAGAGCGTGGGGAAGCCAGCGAAGCTCGCTGGAGCCATTCCGATGCACCGTAGGACCCCACCATCATAACCATGCCGCCACTGCCTACCGTCGAGCCTACGCTGGGCACTAGAGCCACCAAGGCACCGCTTTTGGCCCACCAGTGAGCTCACCATGAGCTCACAAAGTTGTAGAGCCCCTTAGCAGCCTCATCGAGCCACCACGGCGTGAGAACGGCCAAGCTAATCACCGGCGATAGTGCCACCGCAAGACAGAGAGAGAGCAGGCGTGCCCCTTTGCTTGAACTCATGTGCACCTGGCACACCCGTGAACCAGAGAGAGGAGAGGAAGAAGTGGACGCGGTCCACCGTGACCGTGCCTGTGGTCCACGGACCTGCACGGCACCGTCCAGCATGGACCAGCTCCCATGGACCAAGCCCAATAGTGGCCCGCTCATGCCACGTGGCCGCCTGCGCGTCTGACACATGTTCGGGCTGGCCTGGCCTAGACCGGCCCAACCTGACCCATATCTAGCCCATGACCCGCCCCACTAAGCCAGTCAAGGCCTAGTCAACGTTGACCATTGATCGGTCAATGCTGTCCGTTGACCTAGCCCCACCTGTCAGCGATTGGATCCGCCTCACCTAATCGAAAGCCGCCACGTGTCACACAAGGATTTTCCATTTCTTTTCTTTTTCAAAAAATGATTTAAACTTAGAAAATTCATATGACCTCAGAAAAATATGAAACCATTGCCCAAATTTTTCTAAAAATGGGCTCTACGTCATAGGCTTGTGTTTGAGTGCATTTGGATCTTTTGAATTTCTGTTGCTTCTTTGTGAACATCTATAGGAGTCGCTTATCGTGGCTATATGTCTCGTTTGACAGACCTGGAGGAGCCACAGACTAAGGAGCACGACCCTGACTACACAAAGGAGCTTGGAGATGACTTGCCAGGTGCCACATCCCACTCAACCTCATAGAATCCTATTAGACATGCTACAATGTAGATGCTAGTGCTTCACTTTTATAGTTGTATGCAAACCTTGTCGCAACCTATACCCCTGCACACCTGCTGTTAGGTTAGACGATCGCTTACTTACTTGCTACTACTTCTACTATGCATTATATCTGTGATGCGATGCTTGGTGGAGGATTATATGTGAGTGGTTAAGGCACTAGGTGCTGGTAATGTAGTAACAACCAGGGAGATCTTGGCGTGCGTTTTGGGTGTGTGGTGACAATTGAGTCGATCGGGCAGGATCTTACAACGAATCATTGGACAAGTCTTGACAGGGGAGGTGTGACCTAGGCATCCCCTACAAGTGGTACCTGTGGTGGGTGCATGTGAGATGAGGAGATCCCGGGGTGAAGTGTCTTTGTGGGATAAAGCCCTAGGATGGAGGTGCCGTCGAGGCACGGGGTGTTGGTTATCCCCTTTGAGAAGATATCATGTTTGTTCCCCCTAAGAACTGGTATGTCGAGAGAACCAGATCATAGGACCCTACGTGCACTCCACTCATCCCTGAATGGGCGGGGGAACAGATGCTGACTAGCTAGGACGGTGTCACTACTACTAGGTTGGAAGTGGATAGTGTAGGGAGGTACAGGCGTAAGGCCCACACCCTCCTAGGACAGCGTAGTTACCTCAGGGGCCCGATACTATGTCTCATAGTCTCAGCATTTTGGTGGACTCTGGGGTGGCCCAGGGATGAGTGGTAGGGTGGCATCGCACCGGTTCGAAGGTAGCCTAGTATCAGCCTAGGCAGGGCACCGCCGATGATGGTGATCTTATGGTTCCAGGTGTACACGCTCTGTAGAGTTGAACGATCTATTCGTATAGCCATGTCCTCCTATATGGACATTCATATGACCTATGTTTCCCTTAATTAGTGAGTGGAGTCCTTTTTTCTCTCCCCCTGAGTTCTTGTGTTGGTTTTCGGCCTTCTCCGATGAGGCAAGGTACGAGCAGGAGTCGTTCTTGACGCCTAGAGAGTGTGAGAGTGGTGAGGTGTATGTGATAGGATGGGAGAACGTGTGGATGAGATGAGTTAAAACTTGATGAATTGTTATTAAAACTTGACATACTCGCATAGGAAACTACAGCCACAAATAGGTCTTTTGCTCTACCCTTGCATTCCACTACCACAAAGCAAACACAAAGCATAGGGGGGAGCCAATGGCCAGTACAAATCATACTGATAATTGTTTGACAGGTTCTGAGTCCGAGTACGACTACCAGGGACACGGTTGGGAGGATTAGAGGTCTCATTCTTGCACTCAAGTTTGGTTGAGAAGATGGAGTTGATGTCCGCTGCCTTTATACTTGATGTTGTTCCAGATACTGCATGCTCTGAGTGATTTCGCCAAGTGGCGATGTAATAATGAGTAAACCTTGCTATTTGTACTCTCTTTAAGACAGGTATTCGATGTATGATTGTGATATCGACTGTTATTTGATAATGTGATGGAATAATCACCTGGGACTATCACGTTATATTTCAAATCTGTGGATTTCCTTCGAGAAAATCAGGATCGTTTCACACGTGCAAGGCGGGGAATGGTCGTGGCAGTGAGTAAGGTGGCACTGCGCATGATAGGGCATGGCGGGGAATGGCCATGGCGGCGCGACGGAGTGGGATGGGCGGAGGGCCGCACGGCGTGGTGAAGGCGCGAGATTGAGTGGGGAGATATCTTTTTTAGAGAGAGATTTTTTGAGAAATTTTTAGAGAGAAATAGGGGAGACGTAGAGGTGAGCAGGCAGGCCTGTTGGGCTGATAGCACCCATGCCCGGGAAGGTGGCATCCTAACGGACAGACGCCCACACCATGACATTTCCGGAAGGAGAAATGCGTGCATCATGGATAAGGAAGGGAGAAGATGCGTTGGTCAAAAATAAATAAGAAAGAAGATAAAAAGTAAAATAAGTGTGGAAAAATAAATTGAAGAAAAAATAAAAGTGTATTATACACATTTCACTGTTTTCAACACTAAAGAGAAGCTATTTTACCAAAGTGTGAAATTCATCATAGGTCCCCAAAGTTAGCTACTGGTGTCATATAGGTCACCAAAGTCTAAAAATACATTTTTAGGTATCTAGAGTTAGTTCTGGTATCATCTAGGTCTAAACGGACGTTTACCTAACCCGATAGTTGATATGACATAGTGGTTATGTTCGCTTCTCTTATAATCCGTACTTTTCAGCTTGTTTTTTTAGTCAGAATAGTGTTTTTCTCTCGCAACAAATCAGCCGGAACAGTATTTTAACTTGTTTTTTTCAGTGAAGCTAACGAGGCCAGTGACTCACGCGGATGGTCTTATATAAAAATTATAGCCCTTGATGAGATCAGGGCCGTACCTACGATTTGGAAGACCCTAAACGAAACGCCTGATGTGGCCCTAAAGTTTATAAGATAATAGTATAACAAAAGCATACTTTTACTTCATTATAAAGCTTCAAATATACGTTGTTCTTACAGTACTAATCTCTGTTTGAGTTTGAGCTGCAGCTTCTAATCTATGTTTCTTCTTACGTTTTTTATGACCAGAATCAACAGCCTGTTCAGTTGACTGGTTTGTATCGTTGCTGGTTCGTGAAGAAGTACTGTTAATTGGTTTGTATGAGAGAAAAATACTGTAACGGCTAGAAATTTACGATCGTTTACGACAAGCCACAGCCAAACGAACATGCTGCAAACCTCCTATTTCGAGAAGACATGACGCAAATCTCCTCTTAAATTCCCTGATTATAATACAAATTTTTAGACTAATTTGCTTTTCAAGACACAACCTTAAACAATTGGGGATGAAAGCCGTATGCGTACCGAACTGCTGACGTCTTGGCTCTCGGCGGACGACGGCTTGGCGTCTTGGCGATGGTGGCGCGGTCGCCGCGGTGCTGAACGGCCAACGTCGGCAGCACTATTGCTCTAGCAGCGGCTAGATGATTTGGTTTGCGGCACACCAGCACAGGAAAATGAAACGTCAGGCGCTGGCCAATCTGTACGTGTGGGAAGCCAAGGACTCACCCAAGCAGGCTGGTCCGCTAATTGCTACTTAGTGTAATAATCTGTAAATTCGGAGGCCCTATAATTTTAGAGGCCGTGAATAGTCACACACTTTGCACCTGCTAATGTACGGGCCTGGATGAGATTATAATTTTCTAGTTTAAAGTTTTTTCATATGAGATTGTTAAGATGCTAAAAAATATTATAAATTTGCAGCAGTATATTAATCATGTACCAAACTTGCCCCTTAGAATAATCGTATCTTTCTTGTATGACGTTCGATAAAGGTATTTTCTATATAAAAATTATAGCTCTCGATGAGATTTACATATTCATAGTTTTGAATTTCATCATTTGAGGTCATGAAGATGGTCAACAAAAAATAAAGTTTCAGTAGCATATTAATCACTAACCAGGTTTTGACATCATAGAAAAATCATATCATTCTTGCACACGGTCGGATAAAAATGCTTTTTATATGAAAGTTATAAGATCTACAATTTTCAAGTCGATGAGATCACTTGTCGTTTAGCTATTGTTCAACCTAAACAGTCACTTAAACGAATAAAAAGGTCGTTTAAACAGGACAGAAACGATATACCACCGAGTAATAAAGGTATACCCAACCGTTTTATGTGAACAGTGCTACCAAGTACCGAGACTGTCTCCAACGATTGATACCTAAAACATAAGACCCATTTCACGTTTGGATAGCGCTATAGTTAAAGGGTTCAATGCCCATTTTTAGTCTTCTCCAACAACAAGATCCAAAAGAGAACCCTTTCTGTAAATGGGTCTCCAGAAAAGAAGATACTCAGATTTAGGTTATACCTCTCTTACCATCTAAAATGGATCTTCTATATAGATACTCTGTTGGAGGCTATAGGTATTATGTTGAAAACTCATTTTAAGTTTAGATCTCCTTATAGGTGTCCTGTTGGAGACAGCCTAACATCCATGCACCCCGGAACACTGGAGCCACGCATCAGCGTACCAGTAATTTGAGATACGCCGCATGGTCAATCTCGTATCCACAGAAGTTCCTCCAACAGAAGCCTTCGCCATCCACCAGCGTCTCGAGGTTAAGTGCATAGGTCCTGCTACCTCCGAGAGTGAAGAACACAATGCCGCTCTTCTCACAGAACCATCGCAACTTGATTGCTTCTGGTGACCATAATGGCATGCTCCTCAACTGCGGAAGCACAATATTTGGCGGACGCCACTCCCGGTCAACAACACCAGTGGAGGTGCTGTCGCCCTCGTTGCCACCCAAGAGGTACACCGTCACACAAGGAATGCCGTCGCCGGCACAGGGGCTCGTCGTGATTATACTTTTCCAAATGGCACTAACACGGTGGGTCGGTACGGGCACGGCACTAAAAAGCACGGCCTAGGCCCGGCCCGGCCCGGCCTGCTTCGTGCTCGTGCCTGGCATGGCCCGGCAGCAGTGCCGTGCTTGGGCTACCACCTCGGCCCGCTAGCACGGCCCAGGCACGGCATGGCTAACAGGCTGGCACGGCCTTGGCACGGATCCAGCAAAGGAGGGCCGTTGATCCCCTCCCCCAGATCCTTCATGACCGTTGGATCCGACCGTTGGATGGGTCGACTATATAAGCCAGTGCCCCCACGCCGCCCCGTATCAACGAAACCCTAGCTCATTTGTTTCCAGCTCCCTCTCTCTCCTGTCTCTCGCTCTAACCTCTACGAGCGGCTCTCTCCTCTCTTCGTCTCCCTCTCCGGTGGTGTCTCCTCTCTTCTTCTCGCCCTCCGGGGGCATCTAGAGCCACTGCTGGCTGGCACGGGCACACGACACGGCCTCGTCTTGATCTCGCCCCATTGATGTAGCCTTGTCGTCCACCTCGTTGTCTCATTCGTCACCGTCGTCGACCTCGCCAGGCCCCTGGCAACTCTGGTGCTCCGGATGTCGGTAAGTTGAGCTTTGCTCCCCTCCAGATCTGGCTCTTCCTCTCTTATCCCACCCTGGATCTCGATCTGATGTTCTCCCCTCCTGTAGGTGCCCTCTTGATTTGCATCCGTCGAGGAACCAGAGGGCCGGATCCCGCGTCGTCGACGTCGCCGGTGTTCCCGGTGCTCCGGGCGCCAAGGTACTGTAAACCCTAACCCTAACCCTAACCCTAACTAGATCTGCTACTGATTCTTTGTCTATGTGTGAAGTCGTTGAGGAACCGAGCGCCGGCGAGTGACGATGGCCCGCTCCTCCGACGAGACCGTTGAGGTCAGCGCCAACGATGAGAGGCAGATGTGCGGGCTAGCCGGAGATGACGACGAGGATGACCTGCGCGAGGACGCTGCGGAGCTATTTGGCCGTCGCGTTGAGGATCCCATTGAAGCTGATGGCGGCAGCAATGATGCAGTAGGGGGCGAAGAAGAAGAAGGAGAGAATGACAACGACAACAAGCGCTCACGTCCTTCTACCTCGACTGTGTGGCTCGATTTCAAGAAGTTGTTCAAAAAAGGTCCCAAAGGTAAGAATATCAGGTATGCCGCTCTCTGCATCCACTGCAATAAGTAGTACTCTGCTCTCTCTAGTGGTGGCACTGATCACCTCACTCGTCATAGGGACAAATGTGTTAAGAGGCGTGAGAAAACTCGCATGACTCAGTCTCAGATATCTTTTAATCCTGATGGTAGTATGCGTACTTAGGAGTACTGTCCTATTGTTGCTCGCACTAAACTAGTTCGATTGCTTTCTAGACTTGATGTGCCTATCTATATGGGTGAAACTGATGCTTTTTATGATTACATTAGAAATGCTCATAATCCAAAGTTTGTTCCTGTCTCTAGACAAAGCACCACTAGAGACATAGTCAAATACTTCACTAATAAAAAGACTAAGCTTGTTGAGACTCTTAGTTCATCTACTATAAATTGTGTTTGTCTTACCTCTGACATTTGGTCTGGTAATGCCAAAGAGGACTATCTTAGTGTGGTTGCTCATTACATAAATCCTGATTGGCAACTAGAGAAGAGGGTGCTTGGTCTTGTGCTTATTGATGTGTCCCACAGTGGATAAAACATTGCTGAAAGGGTTATATTTGTGCTTGCTGATTATGGTTTGACTGAAAAGGTCTTTGCTGTTACTTTGGACAATGCCTCATCTAATGTTTCTGCCATGCGTACACTTAGGCATGTACTGTCTAAATATCTTGGTATTGAAGTACCCCCTGATAATGATAGAAATGATAGAAATAAAACTGATAATGCATTTAGTACTTTGTTCATGCATCAGCGATGTGCATGTCATATCATAAATCTGATTGTTAAGGAGGCCCTTAATGCTCTTCAGCCTTTGATTGAAACATTTAGAACTGCAATATCATTTCTGAACTCATCTAACCAGAGAATTGTTGCATACAAAAGTTACTGTATTGCCACTGGTGTTAGACCTAGGAAATTTCAGCTGGACATGGAGGTAAGGTGGAATTCTACATATCTGATGCTCAAGCATTTGTTTCCTCACCAAACTCCTTTCACTACTTTCATGCATGCTCACTATTCTAGGGGTGAAGGTGGTCAGTTGCTTTTAACGGATGAACATTGGCCTGTTGGACAAAAAGTATTTAAATTTCTTGAACTGTTTTATGATGCTACTGTTGCTTTGTCTGGTGTGTACTATCCTACATCTCCACTTATGATTCATTATCTAGTTAAGATTGCTATACACCTAAAAAACTATGGTAATGACACTCACCTCAGACATGTGATTCAACCAATGATAGACAAATATAATAAATACTGGAGGGATATTCCTTTGCTATATTCTTTTGCATTCATCTTGGATCCTAGAGCTAAAATGAAAGGTTTCAGCAGAGTACTGAGGAGGTTGGGTAGCCTTACCAGTACATCCTATGAAACTTACCAGCTTACCACTAGAGCTCGACTAACTGATGTTTACAATAGGAGAAATTTGGATCTGTTAGGTTGAGGAGGACTATCCCTCCTAACCTGTCTGGTAAGAAAATGTCTGCTTGGGATGAGATTTATGATGATGATGAAGATGATTGTTCTGCAGGTGGTATCCATCCTCTATCTAGTACTCTTAATCTGTCTAGACATACCTCTGCAACTGCCCTGCTGCATGCTGCAAGTTCTTCTAATAATAATACTTCTGAACTGGTTTTCTACTGGGACTGTGACACTGTTAGCCAGTTAGATGATGATTTTAACCTGTTGAACTGATGGCATGAGCACAAACTCACTTATCCAGTTCTGTCAATTATGGCTAAAAATATTTTAACTGTTCCTATTTCTACCATATCTTCATAGTCCACTTTTAATATGACTGGCAGGATAATCGAGGAGCGGCAGAGGAGGCTGAAGGCTGAGATAGTGGAGATGCTCACCTGCATCAAAGACTGGGAGGCAGCAGAGGCAAGGATTCAACACAATGTGAAAGACCAGTAGCTTGAAGAAGCATTTGAAGAACTTTATCTTGATTAGTTGTCTCAGTTATTATTTATGTACTGGACTGTAATATGCTGGACTTATGAACTTTGATTTAAGGACAATGAACTTAAAAGGAGTTGGGCTGTACTCTTTTTTCCCTGTCTAGGGTTTCTCACAAGGGTGAGTTTTACCTAGACAAGTTTTTAATGAGGCGGCCATTGCACTAAAGCTCCAATAAAATTTTATTTTGTTCTCTCTGGTCTGTTTCTGTGTTTGTGATCTTTTGAAGTTTCTGTTAAAGTTTGAACTTGTATCTCTGCTGTCAAAGTGTGATCTTCTATAGTTTGATGTATTATACAAGTTTCTGTTAAAATTCTGAAGTTTCTGAGATGTTTGGCACTTTTAGTGCCAGTGCCGGCACGAGCACTACGGGCTGCCATGCCCAGTGGCACGGCACGGCACGCCTAAACCATGATAGTACCGTGCCTGGGCCGCTGAGTCGGCACGGCGGCACTATCAGGCACGGCACGGCTAACATGCCGTGCCGCGTAGTGCCGTGCCTGGCCATGTCCATGCCGGGCGGCCCGTTTTGCCATATATAGCCGTGATATAGCTCAGCCTACCCTCCGGCGACACGCCCAGCAAACGGGCGTCCGAGAAAGGGTCTGGTGCTGCTATTCGGTACACGAGCAGCCTCACGTCATGACCGTGCAGCTCCCCGCCGGTGAGACGGACGCCGAACGCCGCATGATTCAGTGACCAGTAAGCGACGCCACGGACGACGACGGCCGGACCAAGGCGGCGCAGCATCTCGCTGGCGATCATGCCACCGGTCTTCCTCGCCCGCCGGCCCCAGCAGCCGGTGTCGGAGGAGTAGCAGCGAAGCGCCGTGAAGCCGCGTCGGTTGTATGTACACGAGGAGCAGCCTGAAGAAGGCGGGCCGCACACACGGATGTCCGAGCTCGAGGTCCTCACCGGTGAGCAGTGCACAGGCGTAGTATCCCGTCGGCATGTCCTCGCCGGAAAGCGGCGGGAGCATGGTGGTGCCCCCCGTCATGAGGTTGCAGACGCACAGCTTGAGGCCATCCCCGTACGCCTCGCGCCGGAGCTCGAGGACCAGACGCCCGTTGCGAGAGGCGACGGGGCGGGAGTAGTCGAGGATCCCGGCGGCGGCGTGGCCACCAACGACCGAGCCGAGAAAGCACTGCTGGAGACCAAAGCGTCGACGGCCAGACGCCGTAGGGACGAAGGACAGCTCCGCCGTGGATGTGCGCTTCCTGGTGCGCGCAGTGGGCCCGTCGTTCTCCTGGTGGAAGAAGCCGATGGCAAGGTCGGGAAGACGGCGGCCATGAGGCAGCTGCAGAGTGCGGGAGATTGTAGCCGCGTCTCTGGCGATGACGCCTGCACGTGGCGGCGCAACGAACTACCGTGGCGGGCTCCAGTCCGGCGAATATACGCCCGAGGATGTCGTCAGGTAGGAACGTGCCGCTGCCCTCGCCTTCTTGGGAGGCAGCGTGGCGGCGCCGTACCTTCCGGCCGCACCGTGATGTTAGCCCCTGCCGATGTGAGGTCAACAAGAGGCGAGAGCGGCGGATTGGCAGCATTGATCGAGGAACTGGTGGAGAGAAACACAACTAGTAGGTTAGCGATATGAAGGGAAGGATGGATATATATGGTATATAAATATACATATATAATGACAGATTTACCTCTTGTTGGCATATGGCAGTCGCCTGAGATTATGTTTGTGCGTCAGCCGTCTCGGATCTGTTACACGGCTCCCTGTCCATCCACCGCGTACCACCCGGTCGGCATATAAATAAATATATACTGTATATATAAAGCCGAACCAAATACGGCTTCCTGTCGCGCTCCGCCGCCGCCTCGGCGCGCTGACGTCTCGATACCTACGCACGCCTCACCACTAATATCTCACCACTACTAAAGCCTTCTCGGCTTATCTCATATTCAGCTTATTCGACTTCTTTTTCTAGCCAGAACAGTGTTTTTCTCTCACAACAATTCAGCCGGAACAGTGTTTTCAGCCAGTTTCAGTCAAGTTTCAGATCAGCGAACGGGGCCTAAATGGACTCGACTAGAGAAACTAGAGTTTGGTGCCTATGCCTCTGGTAAGGCCTGTTTCGATCCACTCTAGCTAAGTTTAGCTAGGTTATTTGGATCCTCTAGCTAATGGGTGGAATATTGATCCTATTGCCCCCTTTCTTCCTCCCTCAATCCCTTAGTCACGTGTGCCGCCTCCAAGACATCCTCGTGCCTCCACACCACCGGTAGCTTCACAGGTCGAGGAGGAGGATGTTGTTCCCGATGACGGTGCAAGGAGGATGCTCCTGTTCCCGATGACGGCGTAGGTCAGGGCACGTCGGAGAAGGCCAAGAGAAGGGCGGGGAACTCAGCCATGGTAGGTAGGGGACGCGCATCTTCAGGATCTGGCCGAAGCGGCATTGTTGCGGTAGGGGGCGTGCAGGTAGAAGAGGTATTGGCTGTTGGAAATAATCATGACTTGATTTAGTTTGTGTCATGCAGGTCACGTTCTATTATTAGATTATGTGTGAGCCACGTATTTATGAGGTTGCATGGAGTTGAACGAGATGTGTTCTCGTGGAGAAACTAGATAGGCATTAGTTTATTAGCTGAGTCTAGGTGGTGGCCGAGCAATGAGGAGATGGCGTTGGAGGCATTGCACGGCGCATGCGTGAGCGCGGCTTGTGGTCAGTTCGAGCGACCCAGTCCTGCGGAGGAGCAACTTGCACTGGTGCCTGCAGCGGAGAGAAGTTTGGCCGGTTCATGTGGCTGGATCAGGTGCATCCGTTGCGCATGTGAGTTCATGTGGCTGGATTAGGTGCATCCATTGCGCATGTGAGTTCGTGGCTATGCATGAACTAAGGTTGTGCGTTCGTGCATGGCTTAGGCTGCAGGGCTATATATAGCCGATGTAATGCGTCTGCTCAAAGTGTTCCAAGTCATGCTTTGATTAATAGAGGCCAAGATATAGGCGTTTGTCGCCGGCAAATCTATATCTATTGTTCATCTTCTACCTGTGTCTATGGAGAGTTAGAGTGACTCACACGTACTCTAATAATAGAACGTGACCTGCATGACACAAACTAAGTCAAGTCATGATTATTTCCAACAAACTCCCCCTAATCTTGAGTTGTCGTTGCCGGAGTTGCTGCAGCTGCCATCGTCTTCATCGCCACGGCCGCCGCTACGGCCTCCCGACCTGACTTGGCCATCTTTGCATGCCCCATCTCCACGCGAACGCCACAGTCTTCTCCTCAACGACACACGCCGTTTCTCTGGCCAACAACACGCTAATACTCCGGCTCCACCTCACCAAGGCAACTGCAGTGCCCCGCACCTCCACAGATCGACGCACAACCCAGAGCTTCATCACATCATAGCTGCTAGCGAATGCCGGCCTCTACTGGTGTGTCCCGCCGAGGCGGCCACGCTGTTGGCCAACGCGTCGGAGGAGTGCATCGATAGGGGGCTCTGCTGGTCCCCACTGACGTCAGTGGCCACGCGGTGGCGGAGGAGCGCATCGCTGCCGCCGGTGAACCGGGGCGCGCCTAGGGGAGGGAGAGGTGGCGACAAAAGGCCAGGTATAGGAGCGCGAGCACAAGGAGGAAGAGGATGTACGTGCGGGAGACCACAGCGCTTACGGACTCCTGAGCGCGTGGTGACGGGAAAAATAAGCGAGGGCAATTTGGTCTTTAGCCACTTTTAGCTGTCATTAGCTGGGTTGCAACAGCTAATGGGATTAGCTAGGAGGCCTTTAGTTGGGTTTAGTTGTGGGCTGTTTGGATCCACCACAGCTAAATTTAGCTGGTGGATCCAAACAAGGCCTAATATATCGTTGATGAAGAACATACTTGCATTGTGCCTTTGTGTAGGAAGAATTAGCTCGAGCAATACCTAGCAGTTAATCACATAAAATGAATCTGATGGGTAGCACACAAGACACATGGATTATACTAGTTTGGGCAGCACGTTGTGCCGTACATCTAGATTGAAATACCTTTGCTCTGTATTCGTATGCTCAGTTACAAGAGCTGTTGCATGTACCTATGCGCTAGAATGTAGAAAATGAGATCCCGATCGGAAGGCCCCTACCCCTCCTTATATAGACTGGGGGTAGCATTATAGTATATCCGATCGGCTAATAGATGGATTTCCTAGTTTGTTACATGAAATGCGCAACAGAATGATTCTACCTTATCGCCAAGATACGATGGCGTCGGATATCCTCGAGATGTCTTGATCTCCAGCCGGTAGACAAACATAGATCAGGTATACGGGCAGTGAAGGTGTAACACCCTAGTGTTAAGCATTGCATTTGGCATTTGCATTTCATGAGCACAAGCATCATCCAAGCATTCATGAGCATGAGCATATGAAGTTTCATTTCATTTACCTTCTCTTTATCACATGTGATGTTGCTCATATACTTAATTATTTTGTGATCATATGTGACCAATGCATGATATGGTTGTGAGGTCACCAAAATACCTTATACACATCTAGAATGATATTTGGAACAATGTTTATATTTATGGTTTAAGCCAATTTTGCTTCTAACCATTGGTTTACTTTATAATGTCATTTTCATGATGCTAGTTTGACTAAAGTTGAACAGTAGCTTAGGCCCTGTTTGGTTGGGCTTTTGGCTTTGGCTTTTGGCCCCAAAAGCCAAAAGCCCAACCAAAGGGGCTGCTTTTGGAGGGTGCTTTTTCAGAAGCAGCTGCTTTTCCGTAGTTCATTTTTGAAAGCTGGTTTGACCCTGCTTTTGGCTTTTGGCTTTCTGCTTTTCGAAATTGGTGGAATAAAAAGCTCTTCCATAGTTGTTTCAAGATAGATAAAGATAAAAGGTATATTTTATACTTGTTTAACCAAACAGCTTTCAGCTTTTCTACAGCTCACAGCCCACAGCAGCTTTTCCACAGCTCACAGCCCACAGCAGCTTTTTCCCACAGCCACAGCTCAACCAAACAGGGCCTTAGAGTGTTTGGATGGCTGTGTGACCTAAATAAAAGTTGTAGGTCACATCATGGTTAATAAACTTTATTTAAGGGTCATAAGCTAATTCAGTGTCTAACATGGTCAAATAGAGCTCACAAGTTCTAACAAAATGTTGTTTTATGATAATTTTTCTAAGTGTAGAATGCTGATTTCAGTTTCAAAGTAACTCACCTTAGAGCTTTGTAGTTTGAAAACCATTGCGAATTAGAGAAAACTTTTTTAATCAATCGTGTAGCTTTCATGTAGCTCTACAATGTTTATTAGGAATTTTTTTGCTAAAGCACCATGGATTAGGAGTAGTAATTGCTTGAAGATGCTCCGTCAATTGGCCTGATGGTCGATTCAGAGCAGCGCCGCGCCGACCGTCGTGGCCGAACACGCACAGCGATGGCCCCACCGGTCAAGATGGAGCAAGCATAAGTGGACGCCGAGCCGCGTCGCGCTCGCTCACTCTCTCGTGCTCACTCTCTCTGCCTTGCCTTGCTCTCGCTCTCGCCACGTCCAAGCGAAGCCGAGCGCCGTGCCATCGCCGCCGCCGCCGCGCCATTGCTCGATTCCTCGTACCCACAGCTCCGTCGTACCTTGCTCCACCTCGTCGACTCACATTGCCACCTTTCGAGCCCAAGTATAGCCTCAGGTCGTGTCGCCGTCGCCGCGGCCATCGTCGGAGCACCGCTGAGCTCGCATTCACCGTGGTCGTGCTCCACCGTGCCATCTCGCTCGCTCGCTTCTCTCGTTAGGGTTAGCCTAGGGTCACATCTAACTCACCCTGCTGGCTGTTGAGCCAATGCTGGCATATTGGCGCCAGAACGTGGCTACTCACCGCTGTGCTCTTGCCGCTACCATGCCATGCACGCAGCCAAACCTCACCATCGCTCCACCGTCGCCCTAACCTAACCCTATGTCTTCACTAGCACTACTACACAAACTTTAATGGAGGCGGGCGTTTTTGATTTTCCGCGGCGGGCAAAGCTGTCCGCCACGGCCTAGAGGCCACGGTAAATCGTGGCTTAACCGCGGCGGGCGGCTTTGCCCGCCGTGGTTAACCTATTTACCATGGCGGTCACGTTGAACCGCCCGCCGCGGTAAATTATTTTACCGCGGCGGACACGGTACACCGCCCGCCGCGGTTATGTTCGTTAGCCGTGGCGGGCATTATTATTTGCCCGCCTCGGTAAATTATTTCCTGAATTAAAAAAATACAGCAGCATATAATTAAATTCAAATTCAAATCACATCCAGATTTCACAGATTAAACTTAAAAAGTATGCAGGCATTACACATGAGATAATATACATATATATACATTCACTTAGTCGTTCTTGTCATCGTTAATTCATTACATTTACATATTAAAGTCGTTATACATGCCCTAAGGAGTAATCTTGCGGACGCATCATCGTGGGCCATTTCCTCAGCCTCTCGTACTCCGATAAAATCGCTAGCTGGCTGTTCTCATTAAAGAACGTGCTCCCTTCAAGCACGCATTTGTCTAAGACAAATTTACATATGTCCGCCTTTGTCTGCTTGAAGGAGTGTTGGGTGCTCTGCACGTCTCTCCACCAGTTCAATCCATTCTTGAGCACCCTCCAACTGCTGCTGTACTGCTTGCACTCCCTCAGGTACTCACAGACGTAGAAGCCACAGGTTTGTGATCCTACCGGTTGTTTGGCACACTGCATGATTGATACACAAGCATTAGAATACAGGCATTAGAACGCTTATGAACAGAAAGCACAATTAAACCTTTCAAATACTTACCGGAAAGTTGCGTCTGATTTTGATGCGGTTCTTATGCTTAGCCTTAAAATTCTCTGTTCTTCGATCATATCATTCAGGATCCTTCACGTACTCCTTATAAGCGCTATACGAAATGTACTAGTATTAGGTAGGGCATTAGAACGCATATGAGAAGACAGTTCAGTCACTTACACTCTGAGGCAATCTTCAAAGGCCTTGTACCCTTTTAAGTTTGGCATTCTCAATGAATTAAATACGCAGGCCCTGCCATCCTGAGGATAGATGATAAATGCAACCCAGTGACCCTCGAGGCCTTGGCTGCATCATTGAAACAAAATACAGGTTACAATGAGAAATAATAATACTAGCTAGCTACCCACTTATCTCTACAGGCATGTCTTCGACTTACCCAAAGTGGTAGGCAGCTACGATACACCCATTTCTCCTGATCTTCTTCATTGCTCCTAGTATGTACCTTGAAATGTTCAACTTCTCATTGTCCATCAGTTTCTTCCTGTGCGCCTCTCTCTGTCGCTTGGTCAAGTCTTTCATGGTTGGATGATTGTCATCTAGGTGGTAACCAATGATGACTCTTTGAGCAATATGCATTGGAGATAGATAGATAACATCAAGTTTTAGTTCCTTGGATATATAGGCCATCAACCTGCAAGGACAAGCCATCATGGCATATATAAGTAGTCTTGACCGATTCAAAGGCAGGTGATATGTGAAACTCGCAATTCATCACTTACATAGAGAACAAGGTGACTTGGGCGATGTCAAGGTCTTGTTCCCATAGTAGTCTGTACATGTCGTGGAAGTCCACGGGGAGTTCTACATCGTTGCCGGGCAAGTGGAAGTACTCCGCCACAACCTTGACTAGAAAACCATGTAGGCCAGCTTTTGCCGCTTCCATGTACCAGAGATGAAACCTCCTTGTCTCCCACCTTTCCTCATCGACGAGCTGGGCCTTGGTTATCATGAACTTCCCATGCTCGTAATGGCCGGGGCAGTCATCCGATTCAGGAAATAGATGGAAAGGTGATCTCGGCCTGGGATAGAAATGTTAGTACCATATTATGGCAAAGAAAAGTTATTAGCAAATTATGCTCGCTGCTACCATACCTTTCGAACTCAAGTGAGTATGTGAGATGCCCTTGGTCGCCTTTAGTCTTCGCCGGCGGTGGAGGACAGTGGCTTGTGCTCGCAATGGCAGCAGGCGGTGTCTTTGCCCCCGGTTCCTCCGTGCCTCCCAGTCCTTTGCTTGTGCCCTTAGACAGACTATCGGGAGGTGGAGGTGGACTTGTTGTTGGAGGAGGAGAACGAGGGTGAGGGCTTGTGCCTCGGGGTGACTTCCTTCCCTTGTCATCCCCGCCATTGCTTTCGTCATCGCCGTCGCCGTGATCCGGATCATCGGGGGGACAAGATCCGGCAACGGATGGTTGTGATGCTGGTGTCACCATTGGTGTAGAAGTCGGCGTCGAGAGAATGATCTCTATGTCGTCCTTGTTCCACAGGACTTCGGAACCAATGGCAGCTCCAAGGATCGTTACCCCTTGTGCAGTTGGATATTCCATTTCAAATTCTTCGTATTGGGTCGCATACCATGTAAGTATCACGACAGCATAGTTGGCAGGGATCTGGTCTTGGTTGAAATCTTTGATATCTTCTTTGGGGTGCATGTAACCCTCACCCACGGTCAACTTTTTCGCCCTGCCGAACGGGATGTTGAGGTGGACGCGCATGGGTTGCTGGATGTCATCGACGGGGTGCCTTGGGCGATCCTCGATCATCGGCAGTGGCTGCCCTTGTGTCTGCCCTTGTGGAACTTGTGGCACGGCCACGCCAGCCTGGTGAAGCATCTGTGACCTCATCGACACCATATCTGGGTCATTGCTCATGAAGGCTTCTTTTATGGACCGACTGATCATTTCGGCCACGCCTTGATCATAGCCCTTCTGAAAGATGCCCTCCTTGTACCTCTGCCTTGACCGGTATGTGGCAACGTCGGATTGCCATGACTCCACTGAGTTCCAGCTCATCTTCGACGATATGCCACGGACGCGACCACGGTGCTCGGGGGTTCCCAGCGCCAGGGTCAGCAAGTCCTGGCCCCTGCGAACCTCGAAGCTGTCCTTGGATTTAGCGGCCTCGATGAGAGCCCTCTCCACCTCCTCGAACTTCTGCTCATTGAACTTGCTCGCGCCCTCCTTAAGCTTCTTCGGCTTGCGGGCATAAATGAAGTCCTTAGCCCTCAAGTCTACACCGTCGTACGGATTGGGAAGCCCGGCGGCAGCTCTAGCCCTTTCTTCCTCTCGCCACTGGGGCCTCTTACCAGCAAACCCAGTCATGCCCAAGTGGTGGGGGTGCAGGTTCTTCTTCGCGAGTGCGCTGAACTTGGCGCTCTTTGCCTTTGCTTCTTCTGTTGTTCTTTGTTTGCAGAACTCTTCCCAGTGATGTTCCTTCACCATAGTGTATTTGACACAGGGTGACTTGCCTAGCTTCAAATAGTACCTGGTCATCATGGACTTGAAGTTTCTAAAGGCTCTTCCTGCCACGTGCATGACCCACTCCCTGCACTTGTCCAGATCGGCGTCCTCGGGATAATGGAAGCTCCTCGTCACCTCACCCTAGATATGTGTCTTGTAGTCGACTGGGACATTGTTCCACTCCGCCCAAGTGATCTCCACCTTGTCCTTGACTATACATGCCACCTAGTTGCTGAACTTGGCAAGGACCGTGGGTGGCGACAACGGGTTTCCCTCTGGTCCCACCTCATGGATCACATGGACTTCGCCGTGGATTTCCCTCCGGTGCCTCCCGTGTTCCCCCCTTCTCAGCTTTGTCCTCTGACCACTAGACTTGCCTGAAGTGGTTGGAGATGGAGCGGGGGGTTCTTTGTCACTGACTTCTTCCTCCTCGAAATTCAATTCTCGAGGCACCACCGGCATCTGTTCAGGGTTTGGAGACCGCGCACTTTCAACTTCGTCGTCCCTCGGTTGGTAGGTCAGATCATCATCGTCCTCTGTACGATGTTTCTTTGTTGGCCTCGGGGTCACGGACACTTGGCTCTCGAGGCTAGTTGATGATGATGCACTAGGGGTAGGGTCGCGCCATTCGCTTATCGGTTCCTCCGCCATTGGAAAGCTACAATGAATACATATTTCAGTTGTATAGACACAGTTATAGAGTAGTAAAGTAGAGTAGTACTAGAGTAGTAAAGTAGTAGTAGTTGGCTCAGATTTGCCCCATTGTCATCACATCGCTTTTAAACTGGTTGCTTGTATCTGGTATACAAGCCATCCTAGTTTAGCGGGGGCCCTCGATCATCATCGCCGCTGCCTCATCATAAAAGGGTTCACATCATTGCATATGCCACTGCCTCAGCAATAAGTTTAAAAGTTCATCATTGCATATGCCAAAAAAGGAACCAGCCCCATTAAATAAAAACCTTTCACAAATCAAAAACAGGAGCAGCAGTAGTAGAATAGTAGTATAGGAGGGAGTAGAGGAGTAGAGGAGGAGGGAGTAGTAGTAGGCAGTAGTAGTAGTATACTAGTAGTAGTATACTACTAGAAAGTAGTAGGCAGTAGTAGTAGTATACTAGTAGTAGTACAGGAGGGAGTAGAGGTAGGCAGTAGTAGTAGTATACTAGTAGTAAAGGAGGGAGTGACCAATTCATCTCAAAATTCTCACAAATTATATCAAATTTGGCAAAATTGCAGCAGAGTGACCAATTCATCTCAAAATTCTCACAAATTTAGCTCAGAATTAGTTTAAAGGCAAGGTGCATCATAGGCCGTGGCATATGCTCAGAATTTTGTCATAAATTTCTTTGGCATCATAGGCAGCAAAAAGAATTGAATTCAAATGCTACGGTTCACCAAAAGCATCATAGATCAGTAGTATAGCAGTTCAAAATTCACCAAGTGTAGTATAGCAGTTCAGTTGAATTCAGAGTAGCAGCAGCAGTAGTAAGACAACAGTGGTAGAGAGAAATAGGTAATACAAGTACAATTTTGCATCAAGCAGTAGAGTACCAGTAAGGAGGGAGTAGAGGAGTAGAGGAGGAGGGAGTAGTAGTAGGCAGTAGTAGTAGTATACTAGTATAGGAGGGAGTAGAGGAGTAGAGGAGGAGGGAGTAGTAGTAGGCAGTATACTAGTAGTGTTCACAGGCAAAAGCTATAGCATCAACTGCATATAAGCCTTCATGTATCTCCTAAGCATGCAGATTGACAACAATGAAAACTTTCTCAGGTAACAGCTACAACATACATCTTCGACTATCAAAGCACATATCCAAGGAACTATCAAAGCACATATCAAAGCATGCAGTTCAGGTGATTATTTGACTGATCTCGAGGGGGCAAAGCAAAGAGACCAAAAGCAACAAAACTGACCCTAGACATACAGATCCAAATTCAATAAGCCCAGTTTAGGTGATTATTCAACTAAAAAGATTCTAGAGGGGCAAAGCAACAAAACTGATTTTTACTTGATACGATTCATATCTAGTACTGTAGTCACCTAGAAGATGGTCGTAGTTCCTAGATCATCATGTCATCAAGCAATTAACCCCCCACCCCAATATAATTCGCACAAAAGTGATAAAAGTCAGTGGAACCTAGATCATCATGAGCCATCCACGAACAGAAGCGATGAGGATCCCCACCATGGCACCGCCTAGGTCTTAACCATAGATCATGCCTAGGGAGGAGAATCGATCTACAAATCAGCAAAGGAGAGAGAGGATCACCGTGCGTAACTTGGGGCGGATCGGATTTTGCTGTGCGTGCTCCGAGCAACACGAAACGAGACTCCGAGAGGGGATTGAGCCCAGCACGGAGGAGCTCGGTGGCTAGAGCAATGGTTCTGGGGATGGGGCCCAGCGTGGAGGAGCTCGGCGGCCGGAGCAACAGTTCCGGGGATGGGGCCCAGCGTGGAGGAGCTTGGTGGCGGCGTGAGACTTCTCAGTGGCCGACGCTAGGGTTCCAGTGACGGGGCGCCGGAGGAGCACGGGGGTGGGGCGCGGGCAAGGGAGAGGAGGACGGGGGCGTGGATCGGGCACGGGGAGGAGAACGGGGCGGGGGTCGGTGCGCGGAGGAGCTCAATCGGCGGTGGAGATGGCGGCGGCGGCGTGAGATTTTGGCAGCCCTTCGGGGTAAAACTGAACCGCACGAAAGACTTAGAATGTTGAGGGTGGGGACGGCTTATATAGGTTGAGATTAACCGCGGCGGGCAACGTAATAGCCCGCCGCGGGAAATGTTTACCGCAGCGGGCGATTACGTTGCCCGCCGCGGTTAATCTATTAACCGCGGCGGGCTCTGTTATATGCCCGCCGCGGTAAAGATCATCAGTTCAGAATTCATTAGTTATTTTAAGTCTCATGAAGATGAAACTAGTCTATACTAACATAATTCATTAGCTAATTCATTAGCTATATTCATTAGTCTATACTAACATAATGCATTAGAATTCAAAATCGAATACAAATATAAAAATAAATATAATATCAATGATATCCCACCATATCCGATATATTTGCATCCCTAACAAGTAATAGGGACATTCGCACCAACACTCAACAACCACCTATCTATAAGCGCTGAGTGATAAAAAGAACCCTTGGCTTTTTATTACTTGACTTTTGTAGCACACTTAAGAATCTTATCCTCTTTTATAGAGTATGCATATAGAGTATCTGGGATTGTTACATATAGAGTCTCTAGGATACATTATTATATATATGTCTCTGGGATACGTATAGAGTCCACTACATTATTACATATATATATATATATATGTCTCTGGGATACATAAATCATTTTGGTGCAGGTGCTTTCACCGTCCTCTTCTCACCATCGGGGCGGGCCCACGGCATCATCCTAGACTTGTTGAATCGGTCCTCGACGGCCTTGATCTTCTTTGGATGATCGGTAAAAAGCTCGAGCTCTGCGTAGTTGTTGTATTGTTCGGGACTCTGCACCCCATCAGCTCCCACAATCCGCTGCTTTCCGGACACAACCACATGCCTTTTTGGGTCCTCTGCATATATATAGTAGGCCACTTGTGCGACATTGGTTGCTAGTACCCACGGGTCATCTTTGTAGCCGATACTTTTGAGGTCCACGGTGGTTAGCCCATAACTGTCCACTGCAACCGCATTCGGTTTGACCCACTGGCAATGGAAGACGGTTATGCGTAGGTTCTGGCCGTAGTCAAGTTCCCATATTTCTTCAACTTGCCCATAGTATTGCCTCCTCTGGCCCGTGTACTCTTCTTCGCCCTCGTATCGAACACCGCAGTTCTGTGCCGAGCTCTTCTTGTCCTTGTCTTTCATGTGGAACCTGTAGCCCTAGACGTCATACCCTTGCCACGTGGTGATTTGGCTGGATGGGCCTAACACAAGCCTCTTAACGGTCTCCGTATCTTCATCAGGGCATCCTTCAAGGGGTATGTGTTGCTCTTTGAGCCACTCTATGAAATTGCTCTTGTGATGGTTCTGGACCCATGCCTCCATGCGTTGTCCATCATTAGCGGCGCGGATCTCTTCCAGGTTCTTTTCAATATATTTCTCCATGCTCACTAACTGATGAAGGATGCTGTAATGAGCTTCTTGCACCATTCGGTTTGCCACATCGGTGCGCACTTTTTGGCCTGTGCACCCCATTCCTGAGGTTTTGCCTTCGTGGTGATGGACAGGCAACCCAATCACCCTCCCATCTCTTATGTACCTCATACACCAGTTCACGGCCTCCTCCGTTGTGTATGCCTCGATCATAGAGCCCTCCGGGTAAGCGCGGTTATGGACGTATCTGTTGAGGGTGGACATGAACCGCTCGTACGTCCACATCTGGTGTAGGTACACGGGGCCTAGTTGATGGATCTGATCGACCATATGCATCATTAGATGTGGCATAATATCAAAGTAAGATGGTGGAAAGCACATCTCGAGCTGGCAAAGGGTCTCTGCGATGAACTCCTTCAGGGCAGGCAGCTCAGCCTTATCAATGACCTTCTGAGTGATGCGATTAAAGAAGTATGACATCCATGTGATGACCATCTTCACGTACTCTGGACGGATAGCCCTAATCGCAATTGGTAGGAACACCGTCAGCATGACGTGGCAGTTGTGTGAGTTGTAGCCGGTCATTATGAGGTCTTTCATGGAGACCAGGCTCTTGATGTTGGAAGAGAAACCAGTTGGCACCTTGATACCCCTAAGCAACTTAAGAAAAGCCATCCTCTCGTCTTGCGTTAGGTTGTAGGCCACACCCGGGATATCGACTTTACCGTTCTGAGGCGGTCCCGGGTGAAGGTCTGGCCTGATGCCCAGATTGACAAGATCCGTCCGTGACTTAATACCATCCTTTGTCTTGCCCTTGATGTCCAGCAGGACACCGATCGTGCTTTCGAAGACATTTTTCTCCAGGTGCATGCAGTCGATGGCATGGGGTGTATTCAGTGTTTTCCAATACGATAGGTACTTGAAGAAAATTGACTTCTTCTTGAAAGGAACGGCGGAGGGGACTTCCTTCGTCTGGTCCCGCTTTCGCTTCCTTGTCTGCTTGCTCCCCTCTTCAGGCGGCTTCTTCTTCTTTCCAAACTCCACCTGATCCATGTCCTTGACCATCTCATACACCTTTGTCCCCCAACTAGTCTGTGTCGGTTGATCACGCTGCGGCTCGTCCTGATTGTCAAAGTATTTGTTCATAATACTTCTTCTATACCTGTGATTTTTTGCGAGGAACCGTCTGTGCCTCGTGTACACCATCTTATTGGATCCCTTAAGGTAAGTGTAGCAGGTCCCGTCGATGCAAATTACGCAGCCGGTCTTCCCTTTGATCTGCCCCGACAGTGAGAAGAGACCAGGGTAATCGGTGATGGTGACAAAGATGATTGCTTTTAGTGTGAACTTCTCCTTGCAAGATGCATCCACCATCTGGACCCCAACATCAAATAGTATCTTCATTTCCTCCATGAACGGCTCCAGGAACACATCTATATCGTTGTCGGGCTGCTTCGGTCCGGAGATAAGCATGGTCAGCATAAGGTACCTACGCTTCTGACATAGATGGGGAGGTAGGTTGTACATGGTGAGCACGACGGGCCAAGTGCTGTGCGAGCTGCTAAGCTCACCGAACGGGTTCATCCCGTCGGTACTTAGCGCGAACCTAACATGCCTGGGCTCCTTGCCAAACTCCGGGTAGGCCTCGTCGAAATCCTTCCACTGCTTGCCATCGGATGGGTGCCGTAGCTTGCCATCGTCATTCAGGAGGTCAGCAGATGCATGCCAGGACATGAGCTTGGCATCATCCGGGTTCCCGAATATTGCACGTAGGCGATCGGTCACGGGCAGGTACCACACCGACAGTGCTGGACTTTTCCTGTGCGTGTAACCCTCTTCTTCATCGTCCTGCTGAGCCGAGATCTGTTTGGCCACACTGCTCTTCTTTGCCCCCTTCTTGTTCTTCTTCCGACCACCCCGCAAGCCTCCCTTGTCTTCTGCATCCACGCGACAACCAGCATTTTTCTTGTACCGACTAAAGCCGCAGTGCAGACAACTCGTCAAATTCTCATACTCATTGCCCCGATACAGGATGCAGTGGTTAGGGCATGCATCAAACTTTCTAAGCTTCATCGCCACTGGCCGGATCAGCTTCTTGGCCTGATAAGTATTGGCGGGCACCTTGTTAGCCGTTGGGTACGTGGTGGCAAGGTAGCTTAACAACTCATTGAAGCTAGTGTTAGACCAACCATGACGAGCCTTCAACATCAACATATGGAGGTTAAAACGGAGCGCCGTGCAGTCCTTTGGACAATCACCGCCGTCCTTATAGAGAGGATCAACTGCCGCCTGTTTCAACTCTCTGAAATTCTCCAACCACTTTGGGCAACCCAACACAACGTCGTCTTCATCGAAGTGTTTGACTAGATCTTCAACAAGCTGCACATCCTCGGGTTGGCTCATAGTATCCTGACCATCACCACCATCGCCGGCTTCGTCGGCCATGTCTTGCATTACATCAACCACCGTGATGTAATCACGATAACTGTTGTCACTGTCGGCTGGCGCAGCTGCTGCGGAAGGATCTTTATTCACCGGTGGTGCTGTCGTCGTCGGCGTCGAAGAGGTAACTCCAGATGCAGCGCCACTCGCACCAACTCTTTCGCCGTGAAATGTCTAGACTGTGTAGCCCTCGATGAAACCATACATGATCAAATGAGTTTGCACCTCGCTGTCTCGGTGGGCTTTCAGGTTCTTGCAACGAGAACATGGACATATGGTTGTCATCCGCTTCAGTCTCTCACGGTGAGCTTTACCAGCCGCAATAAACTTCCTTAATTCAAAGAGGTACCGCGGATCATTCACTCTATCGATCCGGTACATCCATTCCGATCTATCCATCGTATCTGCGAACATTATCCATCACAATCAACATTAAATAAAGAAGAATTAGGAGAAATTGATGATTTTTACGTTCAAAATCATGAAAAAGAGAGGAAATGACGATGTGAAAGATGAAGCATGCATCTATGATGAATCTAAAGTTAAAGAAATACATGACATCATTTTTTCCATTAAAATTGATCTAGATCTAGATCTAGATCTAAAGAGAACTCTAGGTGATGGAAATAGAGAGAGAGGATGGAAGGAGAGAGGGAGAGCCTTTATGAACCTCTTATGATGTCCTCCTCCCTCAAATCCAAGCCCTTCAACTCAAATCAAAAGTTTCCTCAAATTTTAGGGCAAAGCCTCCCCCCATGAGTTTTGAGAGAGGAAGACCCGTGGAGAAGAAGGAGGGTCTGAGGTCTGTATTTGTACAGGTTTTACCGCGGCGGGCAACATAAAACGCCCGCCTCGGTAAATCAAGTCTTTACCGCGGCGGGCAGTTTAAAGAGCCCGCTATGGTAAACCGTATTAACCGCGGCGGGCTATTCATACCGCCCGCCGCGGTAAATAACGATTTCCTGCGGCGGGCAGGTAAGGTTGCCCGCCGCGGTAAACCAATTTCCCGCAGCGGGCGCCCCGGTGGCCGGCCTCGCTGGCCGGCCACCGGTTAACCGTGGCGGGCAAAAAAGGTGCCCGCCACGGAGCGTGTTTTGGCCACGCTGCGCAAATTGATTCCTGTAGTAGTGTAGGTAGCCTTGAAGCCATAGCAGTGCTCGCTCAGGCGTGCCGTCGCCGGAGACGACGAGCCCGCCGCAGCGCAGCACCGCCGTCCTCCATTAGCGCCGCCGCCATCGACAACCATCGTTAGAGGTTCGACCATCTAGCTTGCTGGATGCGGAATGAGATGGGGAACACGTCGGTGGTGACCTCACCGTCGGCGAGTTCGTCGTCGGTCAAGCCGGCGCTCTGCTCTGCCTCATTGACGTGTGGGTCTGGGTTGACTGCGGGACCCACATGTCAGCGCCTGGGTGTGTAGTGGACCGGGTGTACATAGCATTTAGGGTTTAGTTGTTTTTGTTTATTTTTCACGGATTTGAATACTAACTTGCAAAAATTATATCCAGAGCTAGGAGTATCCAAATGAGGTGAACCAAATTTTATTGGATTCATCATGAAGAGTAATACCTCTGGCAGTCGCAGTAATGGTGCCGAAGAAGACCTTGTCCAAGAAAACCAAGACGGTTAGTTCAATTCAATGAATGAAGAAGGTGCCGATGAAAAGAGCAGCAAGGGCGTCAAGTGCTCTGCCCCGAGTTCTCCGTGGGAGGTGTCTAATGCTGATATTGTAGAAGATTACAATGACTTCTTTCAAAAGTCTAATGTATCTTACATGGTTTGGCCATGCTTGAATTATAGTTAAAATGACCTTTTAAATGTCCTGTGTGAGAGATAAGCCACAAATAGTTACATTAATTTTTCCTTTATCATATCAACATATTTCTAAGCTTATGGCCCCGTTCGCTGGTCTAAAACTTGGCTGAAACTGACTGAAAAACATTGTTCCGGCTGAATTGTTGTGAGAGAAAAACACTGTTTCGGCTGAAAAAAGAAGCCGAACAAGCCAAACATGAGGTAAGCCGAACAGGGCCTATGTGTTATTGACTGTTTTTGCAGGGACTACTCATTACTAGGTGTAGTAGCGAAAGTGTGCCCTGTAAGGTTGTGTAGCTGGTCAATGATTCCATCATCAATCATGCAAACTTGGGAGAATACAAACAAGCTGAACTCATTTCTACTGAAGAAAGGGCATCTCATGGCATCGGATTGACCAAACATTTCATCAGAGATCCACCATTGCAGGTACACAATACCCTACACTGCTGATTCGTCACTATGTAGTTAGAACAGGAAATGGTCCAAAAAAAAGGCCTTTACATCTGTGCACTGCAGAGAAATTAATTGCTTAATATGGAGGAGGCTATACAAAACTAATAGCTCTGTTATAGCATCGGCAATGCAAGGATTCTATTTGGTTGCACATTCAGACTAACTGCACTATACTCTGCAGTAATGAAAAATTCAAAGCAGACTAATTGCTTGAGACTGCAAGTTACTACTCCGTGTGACAATGAGGTTGGCAGCAGCAGTATCTGGGTTCCATGAACTGGAATACTCGATGGCCTAGCATCCAACGCTGGCACACCATCTGTTTTTGTTTGCCAGCATTTAGCTACTTCTTTGCATGCGACATGTAGTAACTATTACTATCTGTATTTGGCATTCTAAACTTTAGTACTCCCCCCGTCCCAAATTATAAGTCATTCTAACTTTCTTGGAGAGTCAAAGCATCTCAAGTTTGACCAAAATTATAAAGAAAATTACAAAGATTAATAACATCAAATAGATATACTATGAAAACATAATTAATGAAGAATCTAATGATACTTATTTGGTATCATAAATGTTATTATTCTATTATATAAATTTGGTCAAACTTGAGATGCATGATACTTATTTGGAATGACTTTAATTTGGGAAGGAGGGAGTAGATCCTAATGTCTAATGGCCTTGATTGACAGCTGAAATAGACGTGTTGTGGTGAATTCCCATGCAAGTTTTGCAGTTGTGGATTGATGGGATCAAGATTTATCCATCTTATATGTTTGGTTTGATTAATATTTCATTTCCACTTGTATGAGTGATGCAAATTAATAGATCATGTGTTGCTTTAACTTCATTATTAGTGCCAACAGTGTTTTGAAAAGCTTTCTTATGACATCAACAAATTGAATTAACATAGTTTTGTTACCCATAGCAACGGATGGGCATTAGCTAGTCAAGGAAAAAGTCCGAACCACCCCATCCAAGTTCTGTTAAGCTCAGCTAATTACTCAGAATTAGTTGTCATTAATATTTATTATCTAAAATTTAATTATGATTATATATTATTAGCTATAATCCTTAATTTTTTATATATATTTCATGATGATTTGTGACAAGTCAAGTTACAATTAATAATATTAATTAAGCAAGCATTAGTACTAATTAGTGTAGTTTGTTGATGCTTACAAACATAAAAATAGTGTTTTTAAAATAATTAAAGAAATTTAAATATTTTAAATAACTAAACACATTTGTGTATCTTCCCATAGGATCAACCAAATACAATCATGTGCCATCTCATACCGGTATCCCACTATAATCAAACATTCTACTCAAACTATTCTATCCATGATCATCTCGTCAGCCGAACTGTCCCATCTAGGATGAAATTGATTTGAGCAACCAAACACTACCTAAGCATATGGTTGCAAAATTTTGGCTTAGATATTTATTTTTTTTACAAAAAAAACAGATTTTAAAAATAAAAAAAAATCACATGCTTGCAGCCTGCCTGAAGAAACCTGGGCCTTCGTACGAGCACGGCCCAAAAGGAAAGGACGCCGCAACTGCTCGGATGCAGGACGCCAATAACGTAACGCCTACCCTTTTTTCTCATCACGTTCTGACGTTCACACCCCGGAGTGCGCGCGCTGCGCTCACCCTCCCTCCCTTCCCCTCTCTCACTCTCTCTCGATCTCGCGCGCGGCGCGGCCTTGCTTTCTGGTGGCGTCGACTGGGCGGCCGCCGCCGCCGCCTCCCTGGTGTCCAGGTCTTCGTCGGTCCCTTGGTGTCTGTCCCTTAGCCTGGTCTTCGTCGGTCCCTCGCCCTTCGCCGGCGACGACCACCAACCAGGTTTGCCCACCCCTTTGCTCTCCCTTGAAACCGAGCACCCAAACCCTAGCTAACGTAAGCTATTTGGGTTTTCGTACTCGGATCTCATCTAATTACCAATGTCTACATGTCTATCCTACTAACGATTGGGTCCGCTCCTGATCCATAGTGCTGGTGCAACGGATCGTTAGGTTTTGCAATTCTGTGTGTTTTGAACATAGTAAGGCTTCGATTTTGGCGATCAGGGGGAAGTGGGGGCGGATGGTTAGTAGTTTTGCGGGCAATTGAGTTCACTGTATGCAATTTGAGCTGTCACTATTTTTGTGTGGTTTTTTTAGTGCGGAGTTGTATTTGAGAACACTTTCAGAGCGCAGAATTTGCTCAGCTGCTGAGATTTGTAGACGTCCTAGCTGTTGGTTTTAGCTACAAATGCTGTTTCTGAGGGTCAATACGCAAATTATTTATGTTGTTTTATGATGCTAGTTTTCTGCAGCAGACGATACTTAGTTTCCATACCTGGGGGCTCAAATGCTGTTCCCTGTGTGTAACTACTGATTTCCCTTTAAGTATGGTATAAGTCGCGACCTCTAATTTTACTGAGAAAAATCCTTTTGTAGTTCGGTGTTGAGGTTAATAAACTGATATCAAACAGAAAATGACCTATTCAAATCCACAGTTGATCGAGTCAATTCGTTTGCTTGCTTGGCTAGTTGGCTTGCTCTGTAATCTTTGCACTAGCTTGTGGACATGTTTGAATAAAAAAGCATATAAAGTTCTCTGCAGTAGTTGATTGTCTAGAATGCTGGAATTACTCCAAATATTTATCCAACAGTGTATTTTCAGCTTATTCCTTGCATTTCTCAGAACTTGTCTCAGCTTTGGACCTGTTATAGTTTAGGGGGAGCAGATGGGTGACTGAACAGAATTGATGTGAGACCCGAGATAGACCAAAAGGCACAGTTGTTTTTAATCTTATTGGTCAGTAATTTTAGTGCCCTAACCAACATATGCCAGCCTATAAGTAATAAAATATGACAATGGTTTTATGATTGATAGAAGTTTTCTGTTTTGGAGGCTATTATCAGTGAACAGCTAGTTACCGTAACCGTAACACATCAGGTCATCTTGCGGCATGGAATTGTTCATCTTAGGAATACCTTATTTATCTCTTTTTACAAACAGAACATTAGAAAATCTAGATCGACAAAATGTATGAAGGCCTATCACATCATTTTTACGAAGTTAAATCTTCAATTATGAGAAAGATGCCATAGTTGTTTCTTTTTTACATACTTGCTAAAATCTGGATTAGATTTTTGGAAGGCATCGTGGCAAGCTGTTCCAGAGTGTTGTTTTAAGAAGACTGATTAGATTGTTATTAAATTAATGGGCTAATAACATACAGCATAAGTGTTTTGAACAATGAAATGCTTAAAGGTGAAACTCATGACTACAACATATGTGATACAGAATTAGATGATGTGTTTTGTGAAAGATTTAAAGTAGTTCTGGATAGGACAATTTAACACATAATTTTTACTTGTTTTACTCATCAAAATCTTTTGTCAAAAAAAAAAACTTTCTGTATCGTGTGATTGTGCCCATGGAATTGTGTTATAATGAGCCTCAATGCTGGGCATATAAGTCCAGAACTGATTTTATTTGCTCTTCTTAATTATATTGCTTATGCAATTCTATGCCTTCGCCTTCAGACTTGTCGTAAGATTGAGTAGCGAACCACTGGTGGTCCTGAACATGTTTTCACTTCTCAATATGTAATTCGTACAGTTGGGCTCAAAGGACCAGCCACTGAGGAAACTCCCACTAAGTTAGTCACACTTGAAAATGGTACATGCTACTGTTAGATGTACCACTGAAGAGAATGAAATTGTTTATCTTTATATCTGGTTACTAAACAAGTGAGTTCAATGGATAATAGAAGCGTTTATTGGGTTTTATCTTTTCCTCTTAAGTGACACACTTCGCCATTGGCCAATTACATTGGGGCCTGTCAACATTGGTCCTTCCTACCTTGTAAATGTACCTATTGTCCTAAAAAACAGGTCCAATTCCAAATAAGCAAAATGACTGAGGTTTCCAAACTTCTTATTTAAAGAGAGATACACTTTTCAATTTTACCAGTTCTAATAGTATGTTAATGGCATGCTCAAAATGGACAAAGTATTTATCTCTATGGATCCATGTTGTGATACGTGGAAAACATAGTTCATCTGAAACTGTGGATAACTTTCTTTTTTTATTTGGTAAGTCCCAAATTCATAGCAGAAGCACCGTAAAAACTGCTTAATATGGTAGTATAGTACTTCCTATCCTGCTTGAACACAATGAAAGATATTATTGATGAATAAAAGCATCTCTGTGATGTATGACCCAATGCAGTGCAGTATAAACCTGAGTAGCAGGTACTTGAATAAAACTGCTTGTATTTGTTTCAAAAATACAAACTGTTGCTTCTTATTCACTATTTTCTTGTTAGTGTCTCATGTTAATATTTAATCTTGCTGTTAGATATGCCTTTTTTATTGAAAAATTCAAGTCTTGGTGGAGGTCATGCTTTCGTAATACAAACTGTTGCTTGCTTCATTATACTATGTTATCCACAGTAGTTCCTTGTTGCTCAAAAAAGATGTGTACTGTTCTGTAGTTAAAACTTAAAACTATTGCACCAAAGAAGATAAATGCCCACACCAGTACACCACATGTCAGTGATTTTCAACATATATTGATCTTGTTCCTATGTAGTCTTAATCCATTTCCAGTTGGATTTAGTTCTGGGATATGAATAATGCACTAGCCATTTATCTTTGTTTTTCTTTTTCATCTCTTAAGTCTTATTTCCCTTCCTGTAGGCTCAACTGCTCTGTAGTTAATCTAATAATTTCTAGAAACAAAATGAAGTGCAATGCTTGCTGGGGGGAGTTGGAAGGGCAAGCTATATCAACCACCTGTGGTCATCTTTTATGTATGGTTCCACTCTAGTACCTTCTCTCTGATGAATTTGATCCCGATTCTAAATAAGTTACTCTCTAATTATTACAGAATACACAATTTAATGTAGCTGGTAATTGCTTATTTAGCAGGTGCAGAGGATGCCAAGAAAATACTCAATAATGATGGTGCATGTCCAATTTGTGATCAGGTGCTCTCAAAAAGGTCAGTTTCTATTTGATGGTGCATTCATTATTTGATTGTGCATGTTTAATGGTGTCATCTTTCCTGTGTGAATGCCTGATACCTAATTGTGCAAGCATATTTCTCATGTCTCCTCTCTGTGTGATATTTAACTGTGCCAAAGCATATCAACCAAACATACATGATTGTAGCGCATGTTATTGAGCATTCTTTGGTGGTTTTACTGTCTACGTTCAGGCAAAAATTAACTTGAAAATTTTGATTCATTTCCTTTTTCCAGCCATATGAAACCTATGGATATAAATCCAAGTGACGATTGGACAAATGTAGGTATCCCTTTGATACATAATAACAGCTACAAATTAATTTTCCTTCTATCCATCTTTTCTGATGAATGTGCTCAATGCTCATGGCAACAGATGGCGATGGTTGGAATATCCCCACAAATACGTATCCTTCATTTCCCATTAACCTTTCACTACATTCACAGTGGGGTTTGTCTTGTACTGCTTTTTTTTATAGCATAGTAATCTGCATTTTGAAGGGCGGGCCTGGTGCAAGCGGTAGAGTCTTACCGCCTGTGACCGGAAGGTCCCGGGTTCGAGTCGCGGTCTCCTCGCATTGCACAGGCGAGGGTAAGGCTTGCCACTGACACCCTTCCCCAGACCCCGCACAGAGCGGGAGCTCTTTGCACTGGGTACGCCCTTTATAGTAATATGCATTTTCCAATCTATGCCTAATTACACTACTTAATAACATGTTTAAGTAGCACTATTATGCAACCAATCTTAGAGCGTAAATGGGGAACTTGGTAAAGCATAACAATGGCATTACTTTTGTGACCTGTGTCTGGTTAAGAAGTTCAGTAGGTATCTTGCTTTTCCTTAAATATGATGAAAATCAGTTATGAAGAGTGCATACAGAAGCGTAATGTTCTACATTGGACAAAAGGAACTGGAGATGCAGTACAAGGTGAACAGAATTGTCGGTCAATGTAGGCAAAAGTGTGAACTTATGCAGGCAAAATTTACTGAGAAACTGGAAGAAGTCCATACCGCATACCAGAAGATGGCCAAAAGATGTCAGTTGATGGAGCAAGAGAATGAAAACTTGAACAGAGATAAGCAGGAGCTGCAAGAAAAATTTGCTGAGAAATCCAGGTTGGTAATGTGCCAGTATTCTCTTGATTCTTTAGAGGAACAAATTCTGTTCCATCCTGTATGTATGAGGATTCAGGGTGTCCTAATCCTGTCCAGGCAGAAGAGGAAGCTTGATGAGATGCATGACCAATTGAGGAATGAATATGAGTCGCTGAAGCGTTCAGCCCTTCAACCTGCAAATAACTATTTGGCAAGACCTCAGCCAGACCTGTTCGCAGGCATGCCCAACATGATGGATGGTGGCAACCATCTGAGACAAGGTAACTTAAAACTTCTGTGCACACAATTTGCTCTGTTCATTATGTCCCTCATACTGGCTATATCATTATACTTTTGCTCTGTTCGCACAAACTACTTCTGTTATGCATCAAAGCCTCAATTATGTTAGGTGCAACGCTTTGATTCTTTACACTGTACCTAGAAACTATGTTAGGTCTCCACAAAAACAGCTTATTCACTGGTTGCAGGATCGGTTGATCTTCCTAAAACTCCAGGGCAGAGAGATGAGGGCTGGGGTCCACCACCAAGGCAACGTCACTCCACCTCCGGTCCCTTTGAGCTGTCTACGGGGTCTCCTGGCCATGCCATGGCTCCTCCGGCTGATATCAGGCCCAGACAGCAGACACGGCCCGCTTTCGGAGCTACAATGAACAATCCATCCAGCGCCCTGCGAAACTTCATAATCTCGCCTGTCAAGCGTCCCCAGGTGTCCCGTAACCGCCAACACATATTCACGTAATGATATCTCCCTTTTGCTCATGCGTAGCGGAAGCAGTATTTGTTCAAACTTTACTGACCACATGGCTATTGAGTTTCTGCACTGACGGATCAAACCTTCAAACTGGTGTTTCAGGCTGTAGAGAGTGGGAATAGCTGACGGCCGGGGTGCTCTGCATTGGAAGTTAAATTGTCGGAAGCTTGCCATGATCCTGTAAATTCTGTAAGATGAGACAGCCGCCCTCCCTCACTGTTAGTTCAGGCCTTTTGGTATGGTGTTGCTTGGTGTTGCCAATGTTAGGGGGCATCCCTTGGAGAATGGATATATGGTTGGTTATGCTAGAAACCTCTCATACGCAGACTTTGTCCATTTCCACAGTTACATGTATAGCAGGAAGTTTCATCTATACCTCTAATCTAGCCTTGGCATGACAGCTGTGGTTAACTTTTTTCTAACTCATCGGAATCTGAACAGGCCAAGTAATCCTGTGCACTGATTGTCTGATTGAGGACCTAAACGAGTTGTTTCGTGGTTTGGAACTCCAATTACTTGATGTTGTCCTAAATAAACTCCAAGTGGAGTTTTGCCTCTTGTCTTGACTTCCATAATATCATCACCTGGGAGTTGGAAATCGATAACTGTATATTCAAGGGTTCGAAACAGTTAGCACAGGCGCTAGTAGCCGCTGTCCGCAGGGAACGTGCAGGGTGGCATCAGGGATCCGCCTTCGCGGCCACCGCCTTCCATTCGGTGCGCCTCTCCGCTGCTTCATCACCATCGCCGCTGCCCAGCTGGCCGCGGTCACTGTCAGGAAGCAACCTCGCACTCATGGCCTCGTTCAGCTTACCTCAGAAAATAGAATCTTTACTAGGGAAACTTTTGGAGGAAATTCCAAGTTTGATTGGTTTTTTTTAGCCGAAACAGTATTTTTTTTACAACTATTGTATATACATAACTGCGCCGTTCGCTTCGTTGAAAAAACAAGCTGAAATATTGTTCTAGCTGATTTGTTGTGAGAGAAAAACACTGTTTCAACTAAAAAATAAGCTGAAAAGTACGGATTATAAGATAAACGAAGAGGACCACAAAATCACATGTACTTCATGTACAACATTAAAATAAACAATAGCCTAGCTTTGTGGCTTGACGAGATGTGATTTATTGGGTTCATAAACCCGGGGTCTCTTACAGACCGGCTTTCCAATAAAGACTCGGTACAGCAGACAACGTTGTAAACCACGTGTAAACTCATGGGCCGGCCCAAACACCTAAACGACATACCAGAAGGACAATCCAATCTCCGATCGGAAGTCCTGGCTGAGTAGGAACGACATCCGCTTTCGACTCCGGCCCGCCTGATCGACCGGAAGGCCTCACAAAGGAAGAACAACGCTTGCTTGCGACACCGGCCCACCTCCGGACGGCCTCTCCGACCAGAAGGCCTGGACAAAACACCACTTCCGACTCCGACCCGCTACTCCGACCGGGAATGCACCGGACCCCTGCTTATAGCTCTTCTCCGACTGGCGCAATCAAAGCCGACTGGGACCAACCGATCGGGGACGCCCACTCGGTAAGGACTAGGAAACAGACGGAGAAAGTAAGGCAGGGCACTCAAGTCAACCGTAATACCAAGGACCGTACCATGTACACCTGTCGGACAGTACCCTACGACCTTTCTGACATGACAGAACCCAAGCAGTGTTGTAGGCGCCGACTTTTCCCCTATAGTGTTGTGGGCGCCATCAACTCTCATACCAGACAAACACGGTAAGGCTCCCCCACGTGCCTCTGGGGCATCAATAGTATTGTGGGCGCCGGCATTTACCATACCAGGCGAACATGGTAAAACCCCTTGCATGCCTCTGACAATCAACAGTATGGCAGGCACCAACGTCTGTCATACCTGAAGAAGACAGCGCAACCTCCCACATGCATCTGACATTAACAGTGTTATGGGTGTCTACAATCATCTTGTACCCGATAGCGTGGGTAACAAGACTTAGCATACGTACACTCTCTCCCTCTCACTTGTAAGGCCATCCCCTTCATCTATAAAAGGGGATGCGCTATCTCCCAAACAGAGAGGTGGATCAGTTCACTAGTACACAACAACAGAACCACCAGGTTCAAACCTCGAGCACACGTTCGAACACTTAGCACATAGCGGAGCTCCCGTCACTCTCGGCCCTTCAGACCAGAGTTCGACCGGACCTCTTGTACCCTCTATCTTTCTCCCTTCTGTTTGTAACCCCACAGCAAACTTTGAGCACCTAGGCTCAGGAATAACATCACCGACCGACTCAAACTGGACGTAGGGCACGTTGCCTGAACCAGTATAAACCCTATGTCATTGAGTGCTAGGCCATCTCCAATCACAACGTACAGCAAAACTATAAATATTTACGTGTTGATCACTTTCTGCACCGACAGTTGGCACCGTCTGTGGGGAAGACGTTGTACGTTCACACTTTTTGGTCATCGGATGGCCCACTTTTTTGCCACCTTCGCCATGGCGGGCTCAAGCGATACAACTCACTTCGGCTCACTGGAGTTTTTCGCACTCCCACCTGTGGGGATGTGGGGTCTGCCCATCTTCGAGCCATCCCAGGCCTTCCTCTTCAGAAGCCTAGACTTCGTCGCCGACCGGCTCGGCGTACTACACCTTCACGAGGAGGCACTTGTTCCAGCGCCCGTCGGAGGTGCACCCTCTATCGGCTCCGGGACGCACGATGACTTCAACAATGAGGCACCTATGCTTCATTCCGAGCAAACTCTCTGCTCAAACCCTGCTGTGAGTAATGCGCATACTATTATTTACTCTCTATTTACTATCTCCCATCGATTATCTAGAGGGACCGTATTGTTCGTACCACAAACACCGTACGACCAGTTCCCCTGCGGCCTCGTGCCTCCAGCGAACGCGTACGCTCGGGGGCTCCAAAGGACGCTGGCGCCGCCCCCTCTCACATCCGAATTTGTGGGAATGGCGAGCTTTGCTCCCACCACTTTCCACGAATTCCTGGATGACGAGGTTGAGAGCGACGGCTCCAGCATCGGCGACGTGGCACCTAGCCACTGTCCGTCCCGGTAGTGCGCTATGGCAGACGCTCCGGGATAGCCGCCGGTGGTTGCGGAGTCTTTGCAGACTCACACCACTTTGGACCCACGTGTGGGGGCCCTCGCGCTCGCACAAGAGCACGCCGAGGAGCTACAACAATGGTGGCAGAACTAGCCGCCGCTTGTGTCGGCGCGCTCGGTGCAGCACGTTGCGCTCCATGCGCGTGACCCGACGAGCGGCGCCCAGGATCATGCTCGCCAGGTCCAGTATGACATCATGAACGAGGGGAACGACCCCCCATAGTTTGCTCAGGCTAGCCAAAACATCGCCGCTGCAGCAATGCTTCTGCGTCGCGTTCCCAAGCCCGTCGACCCCTAGGAGCGGGCGGTCTACCGAAACCTCTGGGCACTGGTACAAGCCACCGCCGTTCAACAAGCGGAAAGCTCCGCATCATGACTCCAACCCATGCCCTCTCTCCCTACTGGGGGAGTGGGGACGCACTAGACAGATCGCTCCATCCGCTCATCGCTACAGCCGCTAAGCGCGGCTCGGGAGGCCACGACTGCGTCATGGTCCGCCCTGGCGCCTGCTCCACACCGACCGCCGGTACGTGAACAGCTCGGTCCGCACTAAGACGCTCGTAGTGTCATCAGCAACTAGCATCAGGCCCGGTATGACGATGACGTCCTTCGAGCGGCGGCAAGGACAGGCGACACGGGACCCCACCGGACCATCGAGGGGAGCGGTGAAATGCGCCCCAGGCATGGTCGCCGGCCAGACGACCGGAGTCCTAGCCCTGAGGGCCCGAGACCACGGGCCTTTGGCCGGCGTATTCAGAGAGCGCCATTCCCACAGCACTTTCAACCACCCACCAACATCGCCAAGTACACCGGGGAGACGAACCCTGGTATTTGGCTCGAAGATTTCCGGCTCGCCTACCGAGCCGGAGGGGTGGATGATGACCTTTTCATCATTCAATATCTCCCCATCTGTGTGGGGGAACATGTTTGGGCATGGCATGAATTCCTCCCACATGACAGCATCCGTGACTGGGCGGACCTCAAGAGGGTCTTCGTCGAAAATTTCTAGGGGACGTATGTCCACCCTGGTAACTCCTGGGACCTCAAGAGCTGCCAGCAGGAGCCTAGTGAGTCCCTGCGGGATTACATCCACAGGTTCTCCCAACGATGCAACTCCCTCCCTGATGTCGTCGACATGGACGTCATCAACGTGTTCCTCTCTAGGATGACCTGCGAGTCCCTATTCCACAAGCTTGGCTGCCTGAAGCCCCGTACCACCCATGACCTGCTCGACGTCGCCACTAACCATGCCTCTGATGAGGAGGAGGTTAGGGCGGTCTTCAACGAAGCCCGGGACAAAAGCAAGGCCAAACGTGGGGACCAAGACAAGGGCCCCTCCACACAGAGTGGCAAGAAGAACAAAAAGGATCGGCGCTGACTGGACAACACCGCGTTGGTTGCCGTAGCTGATCGCGTGGGCAAGCAGCCCTAGCAGGGCCTGCCTGACTACTTCAACAAGCTCATGGATAGCCCGTGCACCAACCATGCCTACCCTGTCAAACACCTCTAGAAGGACTACGAGCTCCTCAAACGTTTCCTACGATAGGTCGATGGGCCCAAAAGAAGGAGACGGCAAAGAGGCGGTAGCCAAGAAAGGAGGCATGGTAGGCAAGGATGGGGATAGCTTCCCCGACCCCAAGGAATGCATCATGATCTTCGGCAGATCTGAGGCCATCTGCTCCAAGCGTCAGCACAAGGTACGCTATAGCGAGGATTGCACCGCTGAGACGGCCGTCCCCTCCTTCCTTAGCTGGTCAGAATCTCCTATCACCTTTGATCAAAGGGACCATCCCTCCCACGTCGCGAGACCAGGATGCTACCCGCTCGTCGTCGACCCTATCGTCCACAAGAAGCGCCTCACCAAGGTGCTGATGGACGGAGGCAGTGGCCTCAACGTCCTCTACATCGATACCCTCGACACCATGTGCATCCCCTGGTCAAAACTCCGCCCAGCAGGCTCTTCCTTCCTTGGGGTGATCCCCGGAGCGTAGGCATACCCGCTCAGGCAGATCGACCTACCCATCACATTTGGCAACCGAGCCAACTTCTGCTCGGAGGTCATCACCTTCGAAGTGGTGGACTTCCTAGGGTCCTACCACGCCATCTTGGGGCGGCCATTCTACGCCAAATTCATGGCAATCCCCAACTACGCCTACCTCAAGCTAAAGATGCCAGGACCGAACGATGTCATCACTGTGAGTAGCGCCTTCTCGCACGCCTTCACGTGCGACCGTGAGCATTTTGAGCTCGCCACCGCAGTCATCAACTCATCCAAGCTCCCGTGGCTCGGGGAGTCATCGACCCCAGCAGTCCCGGACTGCAACAAACTAACCTTCTCGATGGCCTTTCGTCTGCTCGAGGAAACCAAGGCGGTAGGGATCGACCCCACTGACCCAACCAAGACGGTGCGGATTGGGACCCAGATCCTAGCCAAATAGGAATGCGAGCTCGTTGACTTTCCTGTGCACCAATCGCGATGTCTTCGCATGGAAGCCATCTGACATGCTGGGCATACCATGAGGCGTCGCCAAGCACACACTATGCCTCATCCCGGGCTCGAAGCCCACTAAGCAACACCTGCATCGCTTCGATGACGAGAGGCGTAGGGCCATAGGCGAAGAGATCATCAAACTCCAGGCAGCCGAATTCATCAAGGAGGTATTCCACTCTGACTGACTTGCTAATCCCGTTCTTGTTAAAAAGAAGACCGAGAAATAGAGAATGTGCGTTGATTATACTTGCCTCAACAAAGTGTGTCCAAAGGATCACTTTCCTTTGCCACGCATAGACCAGATAGTCGACTCCACCTCGGGTTGCGATATCCTCTCCTTTCTGGATGCCTACTCGAGCTATCACCAGATCGCGATGAAAGAGTCCGATCAGCTCTCAACCTCGTTCATCACCCCGTATGGTTCGTACTGCTATGTAACCATGCCTTTCGGCCTAAAGAACGCTGGCGTCACCTACCAAAGGTGCATGCAGCAATGCTTCACTGACCAAATCGACTCACTCGATCAGCCTGATCAAGCCGAGCGGCCAAAACCAACAATCGTCGTCTATGTTGATGACATAGTGGTCAAACACAGCTCAAGCTTATGACCTGATCGCAAACTTGGCCGCAACGTTCGCGAACCTCCGAAGGTTCAACATCAGATTGAATCCTGAGAAATGTGTTTTCGGGGTTCCAAAGGGGAAGCTGCTAGGATACATTGTGTTCGAGCGCGGCATCGAGGCCAACCCCAAAAAGATCATGGCCATCTCCAACATGGGCCCTATACACAACATCAAGGGCGTACAAAGGCTCATCAACTGTCTGGCTACCCTGAGTCGATTCATCTCTTGGCTCAGTGAATGGGGGATGCCACTCTACAAGCTCCTTAAAAAGACGGACGCCTTTGTCTGGACTGAGGAAGCTCAATAGGCTTTGGAGAGCCTCAAAGCGTCCCTGACGTCGGCCCCAATCCTCATCGCTCCCAAACGGGGAGAACCCCTCCTCTACGTCGCTGCAAGTAACCATGTGGTGAGCGCTGCCCTAGTCATCGAAAGGGAGGAGCCAGGACACCACCTTAAGGTCCAGTGGCATGTATACTTCATCAGGGAGGTACTCACCGACCCCAAGGTCTAGTACCCCTAGGTGCAGAAACTCCTACACGCCATGCAGATGGCGACCTAGAAGCTCCTGCACTACTTCACCGACCACGAAGTCGCAGTCATCACTTCATACCCGCTTAGGGACATCATTCGCAACCACGACATCGCGGGGCGGATCTCCAAGTGGGCACTCGAACTCATGGGCCACGACATCAGGTATATCCCCCGTACCGCTATTAAATCTTAGGCTCTTGTGGATTTTGTCACCGAATGGACAAAAGTGTAGCTACCGACCCCGGACGTCACCCACAAGTATTGGACAATGTACTTCAACGGGTCTATAATGGCGCCCAGCTCAGGGGGTTGGAGTGGTTCTAATCTCCCTAGATAGGAGTAGGCTCCGCTACGCCATCTACCTCCACTTCTCAGTGTCAAACAATGCCACGGAATACGAGGCCCTCATCAATGGGCTACGCATCGCCATCGAGCTCGGTGCTACGCGACTCTACATCCGCGGCAACTCGGAGTTGGTCATTGACCAAGTCATGAAGGAGTCATGCAAAAGCCCCCTCATGGCAGCATACTATCAGGAGGTGCGCAAGCTCAAGGACAAATTCTAGAGGATCGAGCTGCATCACATCCCCTAAAAGGACAACGATGCCACCGATTTCCTCACAAAATTGGCCGCTAGGCGGGATCCGTCTTCGAGCAGGATCTTCATCAACGATCTCCATGAGCCATCTGCCCACGTCCTAGAAGGTCTGATCCAGACACACCCCGATGCCAAGCCGGCGCTCGGGGGCTCTGACCCTAGTGCCTCAGTGACATCATCGTGTTGGCACTCGATCAAACCGACTGGCGAATGCCGCTACTCGCCTACCTTCTCGAGGAGCTTCTCCCACCCAAAAGGACTGAAGCCCGACGGATCGCTCGATGCGCCAAGACCTTCGTCGCGCTCGGTGATGAACTCTACAAATGGAGCCCATCGGGGTGCTCATGAAGTGTATCCCTACCAACCAGGGGAAGCAGCTCCTCCTCGAGGTCTGCGGGCATCATGTGACCCCAAGGTCGCTGGTCGGAAAAGCCTTTCACCAAGTGTCGGGGACGTAATATCGGGGTACCCAATGAGGTGGGACTAATAACCATCGAACGTTGATGCTTCCAGTCAGACAAGAGCACTACTACGCTTCTTGCCTGAACGACGGAAGATTGGTTCTACCTCGCCCGACGGCTAAGGGCTGGCTCCGCCTCGCCCAACGTCCAAGGGTGGGCTCCACCTCGCCTGATGGCTAGGGGCTGGCTCCGCCTCGTCTGATGTCCGAGGGTGAGCTCCGCCTCGCCCGACGTCCGAGGGCGGGCTCCGCCTCGCTCGACCCCCGAGGGCTGGACTCCGCCTCGCCCAACGTCCGAGGGCGGGCTCCACCTCGCCCGACGATTGCACCCTACTCCTTCATGATGACAAGCACAGGGTACCGTTAGGATATGATGGGATGGGCTATTTAAGCCCTTTCCGACATAACACTGCCCGAATAGTGTTGTAGGCGCTGACTTTTGTCCCATAGTGTAGTAGGTGCTGCCTTTAGTCCTCAGACACGGATACTAACATAGACATACGATAGCCACTACGGTCCAAGATAGAAATCACATCATCTACAGTGACGGACGTATGGTCACTTGCCCAATTACTCCCTGAGGGGTCACAGCTTGGCTCTCCGGCACGCCGCACCGCTGCCAACGTAGGATGGGATGCACCCACTTGCTAAATGAGGCCAGGGCATGACCTATGAGGATCAGTGAACACGCCACCTCTGACACGGTCTGCCGTGTTAAGTAGGGCAGGCACAGGGAAAAAGGAAGACCCCACTCCCTCAAAGGACCTTCTATACCTTTGGCATTTTCCTCTTTCTCCCATCTGTAACCCGTGCTCCCCCCTTGGTATATAAAAGGGAGGGTAGGGCCCCCCACTAAGGGGATGAACTCTCGATGGATCAGTTCAACACACACAACACATCACGCATACAGCCAAGCAGCGACCGAGCTCTTGGTGTCCTTTCGACCATTCCATCAGAGACCTGGGACCTCTCCCTCTCTCGACCATCTGTACCCCCTACTATGAACCCTTTTTGGTACTGATAACATGAGCAGCAGTAGACTGGACGTAGGAACATTCGGCTCGAACTAGTATAAATCTTGTGTCCTTTAGTGCACCATCCGGGCCTAATGCGCAATAATTATAAATTTACTAGCCGATTTTGTTCGAAACACCGATAGTTGGCGCGCCAGGTAGGGGCCTTTGCGCATTCCAAATCAGGCCTCAGATGGCTAACCACGCAATCAGCTAGGTCCCGGGCGCACACGTGCATTTCGGTGACATGGACTTCATCGTCATGCTAGGAGGAGAGTTGGCACTAGCCCACACCGCCATCCAGTCTCTCCCCTCCATCAGCTTCAACTACTGAAGGCTTGAGCGCCAGCCCGGTGTCTCCCTTGGACCACAGCCATCTAGGGAGGACCCGTGCCGCCTCACCCTCTCTTCAAAACACTCCGCACGGAGCGCCCCGACGGCGCTTCTGTTTGGTCTCCGCAATGTCGTGGCGACCGTTAGCCACCTTGTGGCACAGCGCACGATCCCGTTGATGAGGACATCACACCTTCGGATGTATCCGCTGATCCTCCAACCATCATGCAAGGTCCAATGACCCGGGCTCGAATGCATCAACTCAATTTAGAAGTGAGCTCGTTCTTAAGCGATCCTTCTTATATTTTTGAGAATAGACTACTACCTAATGATGTTATCTTGCTTAGGAACATTGGATAGTGTTCATGAAGGACTTAGAGGACGTGGTGGAGGCAAAGATGACTAGCAAGGACGTCCAACAGGAATCGGAGGCCCGGTCCAACATGATTTCGAGTCTGCCTCAGCCTCCAGGACCAGTCTGTCTTAAACTAGTCACCCAGGATACATCCGGACTCCGTTTTCGACGATCCACATATGGATGGAAAGCTTATTTGATAAGGAAGCCAATCCAAGTGTCTCATGTCAAAATATCTTCGGAATCAATGGGAATAATCGAAACAAGTTAGCATCCAGAATCTGCCAGGGTGCTGTGACACCGTCTTTTAGTCCGTTGGACCGTGTATCGTGTTTGGGCCCATTAGGGGGCGCGTCTAGGGTAGGCGATGACCCTAAGACCTTTATAATCATATGCTGCCACCGTCATTAGGTTTTGGGTTTTGCTTAGATTATTCTGTCAAGAACAGTTTCGCCGTTCATCGGTTTGTGAGACCCTAACTTCGTGAGACTAATCATTCATCTGCAATTTGGTTGTGTTCTTTCTTGTTCTTGCTTGTGTTCTTCGTTGCGCAGGCAGGGATTAGCCTTCTTGGTGAGGTCAACCTAGTCCGTGACTTAGTTGATAACCAGAGGAGCTGTGGTGCTAAGATTGCAGGGTTCGATCTTTCAATCTGAAGCCGGATCGGTGTGTCATTCTCTACCACAACGATAGTTACCTCTACCTGACGGAAGATCAGGATCCCTGTTTCCATTAAGTGGTATCAGAGTTAAGGTATACTGTCAGGTTCACATTTATTCCCTGGTTTAAGTGTTTCGCATTTGTCCCATAGTCCAGTGCTATACTCGTTTTTCCTATCCTAGAACCTTCCGCGCCATAGCCTTTGCATATTTCAGTTTCAGAGCCCGTCGTGTTGAGTTTGTGTCCTAGTCAAGGTCTTGTTGCAGGTTAGGTCGTGTTAGAGTCCAGTTCGTGTGTTTTCCCCCATCGTTTCCATCAAATCTTTGCTGTTGTGACCAGTTTTGTGCACATTGTTCTCGTTTTATCCTCTAATTCGGAGCCAATTCTTAAAACTGGTCTAGTTTTCGCATACGAACTCCGATTTCGACGTTCCATATATCAAAATCGATCAGAAAAAAAATTTGGATCCATTCATCCCTAGACTTGTCGGGTCGGAAATTTTTAAATTGGTCAAAAAATGGTCACAAGATCCTCTTTTCGTGGTCACAAGGTTTGTGTCGATTTTGAGCAAGTTTTCTGAATTTTTCACAGGCCACGTCTTTTACTTGTTTAAGCTCATATTTTTTTGTGGTTACTTCTTTTGTGCTCCTAAGTGAAGGAAAAATATAAAAAAATAAAATAAAAAAGTCAAAATTTCCCAAAAAAACAACGACAGCCCAAAAAATAGAAAAAAGAGAGGGGCAAAAGAGGAACAATATCTAGAGGAGCACATAGAGAAGACCAAAGTGAGCTATGTTTGCGTGAGCTGTCTGGTTCCTTGTTTGTGTTGCTGTTTCCATCCACCATACTTGTTTTTCACACACCTGGCACCTTGCTATCCACCATACTTGCTTGTTTGTTACACACCTGGTACTTGGAGCATTTTAGACCAGCAACGAGAACAAGTACTTTGGACTATAATTTAGCATTACTTTCTGTTACTGGCTTGTGTGCCAGATATATATATTACTTTTTGTGTGCCTTCTAAGCTCCACAAACTCTTCAAATTAGTATAGAAAAGGGCCTTACAATCTCGGTACCACTACCTCATAGGTATCATGAACCAGCCGCTGGTTGTACCGCCCACTGCTTGCATTGGTAAAAACTTTGTAAGAGCTTGGTAAGACGCTTCCACTTGCTGTGAAAAGTGACACCACTACAACCACGTAGTCATTTGGTACGGATAACTTTCACCGTTTGTTCATGTTTTTGTGTTTACAATGGCAGGAGGTGATCAGACCGAAGATAACAATCCTAAGGGTTTCAACGAGTGTGTCAGCCAAGAGCAACTACAAGCTGTTGTAGAGGATGCCCAAAAAAGGATGAATGAGGCCGTCAGGAAGGCCGTCACTGATGCACTCACTGAACTCAACATTGGCAATAACATGGAGAGATTGGACAAACGAATTTCCACGCTAACCAACAAGGTTACTGAGTTAGAAACTTTAGTGGCGGTCAACAACAATGACGTTTCCGGCAGCAACATCGATGGTCTCTTGCCAGAAGACATGGTGCATGATGTCATGGGGAACATAGATTGAGCAGCCTTCCGACAAGCAAGATTACAACGACATCTTCACCGCAACACGACAGGTATGGGTGGTGTCCACCACCATCAAGGTAATAATCACCGTGTACCCGATGATCCTTATGCTAAGATTAAGTTCACAATACCATCTTTTTCGGGTCATTATGATGCTGAGGGATATCTTGATTGGGAGATGATAGTAGAACAAAAGTTTAGTGCCCACCTTGTACCTGAGCATCATAGAGTCCGACAAGCTACTAGTGAGTTTAAGGATTTTGCCATTATTTGGTGGAATGGGCTAGCTGCACAGGATGCTTTACCTGGTACATGGGAAGAACTTAAGGTAGCTATGCGTGATCGCTTTGTTTCTCCTTCTTATCATAGAGATTTGCGTAAGAAATTGATGCGATTAGAACAAGGAGATAAATCTGTACAGGATTACTGTGGTGAGCTCCAAAAGAGATTGATGCGCTGTAGTGTTGTGGAGGGGAACGAAGATGCCATTTGTCGTTTTTATTCAGGTATGAGGCATGAGATTCAGGACATTGTTGATTATAAAGAATTTAACACTGTCAACCAGTTGTTTCAGTTTGCTATGCTTGCAGAAAAGGAATTACAGGGGCGTGAACAGAAGAGCAAGAGCAAGGTCAGCACCATATACACGCCACGCTCGGCACCATCTTCAGGGCTGATCAAGCCAACCACTTTTCGGGCGCCTCCACCAGTGAGCAAGCGACCAACAGCCTCTGGAGTTCACTTTTATTAGGTCATCCTTGGGAACATGATAATGATGCTACACACCATGGTAGAAGTAATAAATACACTTTTGTGCATAAAGGAAAGAAAATTACTTTGGTACCTTTGACACTTGCTCAAATTATACAAGCTGATAGAGAACGCACTGCTAGTTTGAATGATGTTTAATCTAAAAATCAGCAAGTTGCTAATTCTATTTTCCCACCTAAAAAGGATAAGTCTGCATCTATTTCTAAGGCTGAGGGAATTAAATTGAAGGGTGGTGTTATGCTTGCAACAAAATGTGACTTTGCTGAAATTTCTGATGATGATATTTGCTATGCTTTGGTATGCAAACGAGCTATGTTCTCACTTGATGATAATGTTAGCTCGGTGCCTCCTGCTGTCACTAACCTTTTGCAGGAGTATGAGGACATTTTTCCAGCTGAGATACCCCCGGGGCTGCCACCTATGAGAGGAATAGAGCATCAAATTGATTTGATTCCGGGAGCAACCTTGCCCAACCGTGCTGCCTATCGAACCAATCCCGAGGAGACTAAGGAAATTTAGCAGCAAGTCCAAGACCTTTTGGACCGTGGGTATGTACGTGAAAGCCTTAGTCCTTATGCCGTTCCTATACTTTTGGTTCCTAAGAAAGATGGAACTTGGCGTATGTGTGTTGATTGTAGAGCCATCAATAATATTACCATTCGGTATCGTCATCCTATTCCTAGGCTAGACGACATGCTTGATGAGTTGTGTGGTTCTATAATTTTCACTAAGATTGACTTGCGAAGTGGCTACCACCAGATTAGAATGAAACTTGGAGATGAATGGAAAACTGCATTTAAAACCAAATTCGGGTTGTATGAGTGGTTAGTTATGCCTTTTGGTTTGACAAATGCACCTAGCACTTTCATGGGCTTAATGAATGAGGTTTTAAGAGCTTTTATTGGTCATTTTGTGGTAGTTTACTTTGATGATATATTGATTTACAGTAAGTCTTTTGATGAACATATGGATCACTTACGTGTTGTTTTTAATGCTTTACGTGATGCACATTTATTTGGTAACCTTGAGAAGTGCATCTTTTGCACGGATCGAGTTTCTTTTCTTGGCTATGTTGTAACTCCATAGGGCATTGAGATGGATGAGATGAAAATTGAAGCCATAAAGAGTTGGCCGGTTCCCCAAACCGTCACACAGGTGATGAGTTTTCTTAGTCTTGCAGGATTCTACCACCGCTTCATCAAAGATTTTAGCACCATTGCTGCCCCATTGCATGAGTTGACGAAGAAAGGGGTGGTGTTTCACTAGGGAAAGGCACATGAGGAGTCCTTTGACACTTTGAAGGACAAGCTTACACACGCACCATTGCTGCAACTTCCAAACTTTGGTAAGATTTTTGAGCTAGAATGTGATGCTAGTGGAGTTGGCATTGGAGGTGTTTTGATGCAAGATGGTAAACCCATTGCTTACTTTAGTGAAAAATTGCATGGCCCTGTTCTTAATTATTCCACGTATGATAAGGAATTGTATGCACTTGTTCGTTCTTTAGAGACGTGGCGTCATTATTTGTGGCCTAAAGAATTTGTTATTCATTCTGATCATGAATCGCTTAAGTATCTTCGCTCTCAAAATAATCTGAATCGTAGGCATGCTAAATGGGTTGAATTTATTAAATCTTTTCCTTATATTATCAAACACAAGAAAGGGAAGGATAATGTGATTGTTGATGCTTTGTCTAGAAGATATACATTGTTGTCCCAACTTGATTGTCAGATTTTTGGTCTTCAATCAATAAAAGAACAATATGTGCTTGATCCTGATTTTAAGGACGTGTTGCTTAATTGTAGAGAGGGACGTGCATGGAATAAGTTTATGATCAATGATGGGTTTTTGTTTAGAGCTAACCGCCTATGCATTCCAGTTGGTTCTGTTCATCTTTTGATGTTGCAGGAGGCACATGGAGGCAGATTGATGAGATATTTTGGTGCCAAGAAGACAGAGGATGTGCTGTCCACACACTTCTTTTGGCCAAGGATGAGACAAGATGTAGAGCGGTACGTGGCTCGGTGTGCCACATGTCAAAAAGCTAAGTCACCGTTGAACCCACATGGTTTGTATATGCCTCTTCCTGTTCCTTCTACTCCTTGGGCTGATATATCTATGGATTTTGTGTTGGGTTTGCCAAGGACTAAGAGGGGGAGGGATAGCATTTTTGTGGTGGTTGATCGTTTTTCTAAGATGGCATATTTTATTCCTTGTCATAAGAGCGATGATGCTGTTTATATTGCTGACCTTTTCTTTTAAGAAACCGTTCGCTTGCATGGTATGCCTTCTACTATTGTTTCAGATCGCGACGCAAAATTCTTGAGTCATTTTTGGCGCACGTTGTTGAATAAATTGGGGACCAAGCTATTGTTTTCTACATGTCATCCCCAAACTGATGGGCAAACTGAGGTTGTGAATCGAACATTGTCCACCATGTTGAGAGCAATTTTGAAGCGCAATTTGAAGATGTGGGAAGAGTGTTTGCCGCATGTGGAGTTTGCATATAACAGGGCGGAACATTCCACCACCAAGGTAAGTCCTTTTGAGGTAGTGTATGGTTTTAACCCCCATGCTCCTATTGATCTTTTGCCTTAACCTACCACTGAGAGAATACATAGTGATGCTAGAGAGCGTGCTGATTTTATTCGTAAGTTGCACGAAACAACTAAAGCAAATATTGAAAGAATGAATGAAAAGTATAGAATTGCTAGTAGTAAAGGTAGAAAAGAGATTAAACTTGAACTGGGTGATTTGGTTTGGTTACATTTGAGAAAAGATAGATTTCCTGAGCTGTGTAAGTCTAAATTAATGCCAAGAGCAGCTGATCCTTATAAGATATTTGAGAAAATAAATGATAATGCCTATAAACTTGAGTTGCCACCCGAGTTCGGGGTTAGTCCCACCTTTAACATTGTAGATTTAAAACCTTATTTGGGAGAAGAAGATGAGCTTGAGTCAAGGACGACTCCATTTCAAGAGGGGGAGGATGATGAGGACATCACTCCTTCGGATGTACCCACTGATCCTCCAACCATCATGCAAGGTCCAATGACCCGGGCTCGAATGCGTCAACTCAATTTACAGGTGAGCTTGTTCTTAAGCGACCCTTCTTATATTTTTGAGAATAGACTACTACCTAATGATGTTATCTTGCTTAGGAACATTGGAGAGGGTCATGAAGGACTTAGAGGATGTGGTGGAGGCGAAGATGACCAGCAAGGACGTCCAACAGGAACCGGAGGCCCGGTCCAACATGATTTCGAGTCTGCCTCGGCCTCCAGGACCAGTCTATCTTAAACTGGTCACCCAGTTCGCATCCGGACTCTGTTTTTGACGATCCACATATGGATGGAAAGCTTATTTGATAAGAAAGACAATCCAAGTAGTCTCACGTCAAAAGCTCTTCGGAATCAACGGGAATCGTCGAAACAATTCAGCATCCAGAATCTGCTAGGGTGCTGCGACACCGTCTTTTGGTCCGTTGGACCATGTATCGTGTTTGGGCCCATTAGGGGGCGCATCCAGGGTAGGTGACAACCCTAAGACCTTTATAATCATACGCCACCGCCGTCATTAGGTTTTGGGTTTTACTTAGATTATTCTGTCAAGAACAGTTTCACCATTCTTGTTCTTGCTTGTGTTCTTCATTGCGCAGGCAGGGATTAGCCTTCTTTGCGAGGTCAACCTAGTCCGTGACTTGGTTGATAACTAGAGGAGCTGTGGTTCTAAGATTGTAGGGTTCGATCTTTCGATCTGAAGCCGGATCGGTGTGTCATTCTCCGCCACAACGATAGTGACCTCTACCTAACGGAAGATCAGGATCCCTGTTTTCATTACCCGTCCCCTGCGAACGACGAATTCATGGGGATGATCGAAAGCGTAATAGAATCCCTCCATGGCCTCCTCACAGAAGGTCTAGGGTCGGACTCTGGCTCTGACTCCGACACAGGGAGCCATCATCCCTCCCAGGAATGTTTCATGGCGGAAACTTCCGAGGGACACATCGAAAGCGTCTCCACGGAGGAGACTACCCCGGCAGGCAACCTCGGCAGCACAACTAAAAGGGGGACAGTGGCCCCACCTCACATAAACTGAAGGATCGTTGCTGACGGTGAAACCCTTCCTCACTTCGTTCGGGCAAGCCAGAACATTGCCGCCGCAACGGCCCTACCTCATGGCCTTCTAGAGGCCGCGACGCCAGAGGATCATTTGGTCCACCGCAAAATCCGCACGCTACTTGAGCGTGCGGCAGTGCAGCAGGCGAAGAGCTCGTTGTCTTGGCGACGCGAGCCCGACACCAGCTAGCATACGCCCTCGGTGCACCCTGCTAGGGACGCATCGATCCACCAAGCGCCGCAAGGTGGTGGGCAGCGCGCTGCAATCCCTGTACATCAACGTCTTGGCGACAACCGCGATGCACGCAGCACCCTCGACGCCCGCAGACGCACCTATAGTGACCCGAGGGAAGGAGCCCACCATGGCTATCATCCTCGATGGGGCAGACGCTACGACAACGGCGAGGACCGGAGCCTGAGCCTTGGCCTCCTAGGGCCTTAGGCCTTCAGCCGGCACATCCTCAACGTTGTGTTCCCGCCAAGGTATCGACCACCTACTAATATCCTTAAGTACTTTGGGGAGACAAACCCCGGGCTTTGGCTTGAAGACTATTGGCTTGTCTATCAAGCCAGTGGTGCGGATAATGACGACTTCATTATCCGCAACCTTCCACTGTTCTTGGCCGATTCGGCTCGGGCATGGTTGGAACACCTGTCGTCTAACGCAATCCAGAGTTGGGCGGATCTGAAGGAGATCTTTGTGGGAAACTTCCAGGGCACGTACAAACACCCTGGGAACCCATGGGACCCCAAGAACTGCCGCCAGAAGGCCAGTGAGACCCTCCGTGGGTACATCCGGTGCTTCTCCCGGTAGTGCAACGAGCTCCCTAACGTTGCCGACACCGACATGATAGGAGCCTTCTTATCCGGGACGACCTACGAGTCCTTGGTTCATAAGCTAGGATGCAAGGGCCCACGGACCACCAAGGAGCTCTTGGAGATCACCACCAGCCATGTCTCAGGAGAAGAGGCGGTCAGAGCGATCTTCGATTGCCTCGAGGGCAAGGCAAGGTGGGACGAGGGTGCCGACGAAGGCACCTCCAATCGTTCTGCTAAAAGAAAAAATAAGAAGCAATGGCGTGAGGACCTGCTCGTGGCTGCTGCTAACCGCAAGGGTGGTTGGAAGCCCACAGAGGGACTGCAGCCTCATGCGGAAGTTCTTGTCTGGAGGCTCCAACAAAGGGGAGCAGGGGAAGGAACCTGCCCCCGCTATGGATGACGTCGAGGAGAAGGACGATGGCTTTCCAATGCCAAACGGATGCCTCATGATCTTCGGGGGATCAACGGCCTACAACTCCAAACGTTGTCAAAAGGTCACACGCTGCCAAGTCTACATGGCCCAACCGGCCACACCTCCCTTTCTTCGGTGGTTGGAGTCCGCCATAACCTTCGATTGGACCAACCATCCGGATGCTGTCCTGCACCCGGGACGGTATCCGCTTGTGGTCGACCCTATCGTCAGCCCAAAGCGCCTCACTAAAGTTCTGATGGATGGAGGCAGCGGCTTCAACATCATGTACTCAAAGATGCTTGACGAGATAGGTGTCGACCGAATGCACCTCCACCCAATCTGAGCACCTTTCCACGGTGTCGTGCCTAAGAAGCAGGCCATGCCACTCGGACAGATCAATCTGCCCATTACCTTCAGGGATCAGTTCAATTATAGGACTGAGACCCTCACATTCGAGGTGGTTGGGTTCTCCAAAACCTTCCACGCCATCCTGGGACGTCCATGCTACGCGAAGTTCATGGCCATCCCCAACTACACGTACCTCAAGCTAAAGATGCCAGGCCCCCATGGGGTCATCACTGTCAGCACCTCCTTCTAGTGCACCTATGAGTGCGAGGTCGAGTGCTGTGGCCACGCCATGGCAATCGTCGCCTCTAGGGAACTTGCCGCCCTCAAGGAGGAGGTCGCCGAAGAAGCGCCCGACGCAAAGAGGTCGACCGAGTCATTCGAATCAACAGAGGGCTCCAACGAGGTCCTCATAGATCCCAGCAGCTCCAAGGGTAAAATGGTACGCATTGGTACCACACTCTCCTCCGAATAGGAAAGCATGCTCGTCGACTTCTTCCACGACAACAAAGACATCTTTGCGTGGAAACCCTCAGATATGCCAGGCATTCCGAGGGAGGTCACTGAGCATACCTTGAAAATCCATCTAGGCTCCAAGCCGGTGAAGCAATGCCTGCACCGCTTCTATGAGGAAAAGCGCAGGGCCATCGGTGAGGAGATAGCAAAACTATCGACTGCCGAATTCATCAGGGAAGTACACCACCTAGAGTGGTTAGCCAATCCCGTCCTTGTACAAAAGAAGATCGGAAAATGGAGGATGTGTGTTGACTATACGGGCCTCAACAAGGCGTGTCCAAAGGATCCGTTTCCTTTGCCACGCATAGACCAAATAGTCGACTCTACCTCATTGTGCGAAACCCTCTGCTTCCTTGATGCGTACTCCGGCTACCATCAAATTGTGATGAAAGAGTCCGACCAACTTGCGACGTCTTTCATCACCCCCTTTAGATCGTTCTGCTATGTTTTAATGTCATTCGGTCTGAAGAACACTGGGGCAATGTACCAGTGATGTATGCTCAGATGCTTCAAGGACCTCATCGGGCCGTTGAGGCCTATGTTGACAACATCGTAGTTAAGACCAAACGGGCTGACCACCTCATTGCCGATCTTGAGCAAACCTTTGCGAAACTCCGGGCGAATGGCATCAAACTCAATCCCGAGCAATGTGTTTTCAGGGTCCCAAGGGGTATGCTACTCGGCTTCATTGTTTCTGAGCGTGGCATCGAAGCCAACCTAGAGAAAATCTGAACCATCACAAGGATGGGCCCGATTTAGAACATAAAGGGGGTTCAGCAAATCACAGGGTGCCTCACCGCCCTCGGTCGATTCATCTCGCGCCTCGATGAACGAGGACTCCCCCTTTATCGGCTCCTGAAGAAAGCCGACCGCTTCGAGTGGACATCCGAGGCCCAGGAGGCGCTTGACATAGTCAAACTACTTCTGACAAGGCCCCCGATCCTAGTTCCTCCAAGCGACGGAGAATCCCTCCTGCTATATATAGCGGCCACCATGCAGGTGATCAGTGCCGCCCTGGTAGTAGAGCGGGAGGAAGAGGGGCACGCCCTCAAGGTCCAGCACCCTATGTACTTCATCAGTGAGGTACTATCTGACTCCAAAACATGCTACTCCCAAATCTAGAAGCTCCTTTACACCGTCCTCATCACCAAGAGGAAGCTGTGCCACTACTTCGAGTCACATCCTGTGATGGTTGTGACATCGTTCCCCCTTGGCGAGGTCATCCATAGCTAGAATGCCATGGGAAGAACTACAAAGTGGGCACTTGAGCTGATGGATCAAGGCATCACATATGCCTCCTGAACGGCGATCAAATCCCAGGTATTGGTTGACTTCATCGCCGAATGGACCGAGGTCCAGACACCACCGGCGGTCATCGATCAAGAGTACTGGACGATGTACTTCGACGGATCCCTAATGAAAAAGGGGGCCGGCGTGGGGCTGGTCTTCGTATCACCCCTCGGGGTCCGCATGAGGTACATGGTTCGGCTCCATTTCCCCTCATCAAATAATGTGGCCAAATACGAAGTACTCGTCAATGGCCTACGCATCGCCATCGAGTTGGGCATCCGATGCCTCAACATTCGGGGTGACTCTCAGCTGGTCATTAACCAAGTCATGAAGGAGTCAAGCTACCACGATGCCAAGATGGCTGTGTACTACCAAGAAGTCCAATTACTGGAAGACAAGTTTGACACCCTCGAACTCAATCACATCCCAAGGCACCTCAATGAGGCAGCCGACGCACTTGTGAAGGCGGCATCCGGACGAAAACTGGTGCCAGCGGGTGTCTTTGCCAGCAACCAACACAAACCCTCGGTGTGCTATGAAGGGTCAGAGCGAGCCGACAATGGCCCATCTGATCTAGCCCCAGGGGCTGACCAACCGATGGCTCCGCCGGGCCCCAGTGTCATGGAGCTTGAAGAGGATCTAGCGACAGAGCCCAACCCTCTGGACGACTAGAGAACACTGTACCTTGACTACCTCCTCTATGACACGTAGCCGGTGGACAAGACGGAGGCTCAACGGCTCACATGTCGCGCCAAATCCTTTGTTCTTGTGGAGGGTGAACTCTACAAGCCGGGCCACACCGGGATCCTATAGCTTTGTATCCCCATCGAAAAGGGAATACTTCTGCTGAGCGACATCCACGGTGGGGTCTGCAGCCACCATGCCATGCCAAGAACCTTGGTTGGGAATGCATTCCAATAGGGCTTCTACTGGCCCACTGTAGTAGCTGACGCCGAGCAAATCATACGCACCTGCGAAGGGTGCTAGTACTACGCTCGGCAAACTCACCTCCTGGCCCAGGCACTCTAGATGATCCCCATCACGTGGCTCTTCGTGGTTTGGGGGCTCGATCTGGTTGGGCCTCTCAAAAAGGCGCCCGGGGGCTACACCCACTTGCTTATCACCGTAGACAAGTTCACAAAATGGATCGAAGCTCGGCCGATCTCCGTGATCAAGTTCGAGCAAGCTGTGCTATTCTTCCTCGACATCATCCATCGCTTCGGAGTACTGAACTCCATCATCACAGATAATGGCACGTAGTTCACCAGCAAGAAATTCATTTGATTTTGCGATGAACAACACATCCGAGTTGATTGGACTACCGTCGCGCACCCCCCAACGAACAGGCAGGTCGAGCGTGCAAACGACATGCTCCTATAGGGCCTCAAGCCTAGGATCTTCAACTGGTTGAACAAGTTTGGCGCACATTGGGTCGTCGAGCTCCCTACGGTGCACTGGGCCTAAGGACAACTCCCAGCTAGGCCACCGACTACACGCCTTTCTTCATGGTCTACGGTTTCGAGGCCGTCCTCTCGACGGACCTCGACTACGGAGCGCTAAGAATCAGAGCATACGATGAACAGGGAGCCGAGGCATCCCACGAAGATGCCAAGGACCAACTAGATGAAGCCCGCGACATCACCCTCCTTTGTTTGGCCAAATACCAGCAAGCGCTGCGTTGGTACCACAGCCGACGGGTGTGGGGCCGAGCCTTCAATGTCGGGGACCTAGTTCTCCGCCTCATGTAGAGCAACAAGGACCGCCACAAGCTCTCCCCACCCTAGGAGGGGTTGTACATCATCACAGAAGTACTTCGGCCAGGCACCTACAAGTTGAAAACCATCAACGGCGAGGTCTTCACCATCGCCTGGAACATTGAGCAGCTATGTCATTTTTCCCTTAAATAAACACATACTTTCCCTTATCAGTTTTTGTCTTCAGAAATCCCCGATCTTTAGTGACATCCAACCCCTACAAATTGCGAAGGGTCAGACCTCACTCAGGGGCTGATATAAGTGATATAAGTATGTTTATCTTACAAACACTTCCTGTGTTACCTTTGCAAACATTCTCTAAGTTTTCCATTCTTCTCATAACAAGTCCTAAGGGCAAAGATTTCAGGAACAAATTCTGAGTACAACTGGTAGGACTATAGGAAACCCATGCCCCAGCGGCTATGACCTTCTTGCTCACCAGCGTGATCAAAATTGATTCACCCGCACTCCTAGTTTTTGTGACCTGAACCATGGGAAGGGTCGGAAGGTACCGAAACCCCTTCTACAAAAAAAGAGTAAGCTGAAAAACTGTTTGCTGTAACAAAAGATGAAAATTTGTTCATTTTTGCACAAATTCACTGCTTACAAAGTGATCCCATCACGAAAAGGAGTAATGTATTCATAAATACAAAAGACTGTTCACTCGGGGGCTTCCCAACAAACTTATTCGATTACAGTTTCTGACCAGCCCTACTACGAGCACTGCTACGGTCGCCGCGCCATGCTCTCCATCGGCAACGCCCTACCGCTCCATGGGATCCTTGAGAGCATCATCATCTGCAATGTCGAGCACCATGTCGGTGACTTTAGTGCCCTCCCCAGGGCATCTAGGGACTACGCCATCGTTATCAGCCACAACCCTGACAACGGTGTCTGGGCACGGGGCGTCTCCCACCGAGGAAAGGTCGCAACGAACGTCGGTGAAGCCGACGACACTCGGCACCCTCCAGTGCCCCTCCGCCTTTGGTAGCAGTGGCCCCTTCTTAGCAAAGGTAGCCTACACCATCTCATCTACGTTGGATGACCTCCAGCTCGACATCGCACTCCAGATTCATGAGCAGATCTGTGAGTTTTTCTCTCCCTGGCATTACCATCTCTCACTTAGGACCCGCCGTGATGCACGAATGCATTTGGTGGAAAGGAAGGAGAAGAGGTAGCGGCCCAAGAACAGGTGAGAGAATGGGATGAGAACTTCCCTCCCTCTCCCTATTTAAGGAAGAGGCACGACAGCTAAGGAAAGGCGAAAGGTTGGGGCGAAAAACTCTCTTCCTTTCTTTATTCAATGCAGATGGGAAATCAATGCCGACGGGTGCCCGAGGGGACATGCCAGAATCAATGGGACACGCTCTGGTCGACGAGACGTCGCCTGGTCAAACAGGACGTTGCTTGGGCATGGCCCACCACTACCGCGCGCCGGGCGCGAGAATCAGGGGGCACCCGCATCTAGGTGACTCTCCGCTTCCCCAGGCAAGACCATGGAATGACCCGACAACCGAACCCCTATCCAGGGGGGCCCAACGGGCCTCCTGGGTTGATTGGACGGCCCAAGTAAAACAACGAACGAACGAACCACTGAAAGATGAGCACCTCTGCCTTCTTACTTTGTGTATTAATTTCATTACCGAGTTTCTGACCCCAGCAATGGAAGGGGCATAGACATTGCTCGGGGGCTACCGAGAGTGTCTACCTATTTAGATATCCTCCTCGCTCGACCCCTCCTTATGTTTAAAACTGAAAGCACGGCGTGTGGGTATAAAACTTTGAATACAACTAGACGAACCGTCATACCCTACGCCCCGACACCTACGATGTTTTTGTTCACCAGCATAATCAAATTCACAGTTCCCCGCACCACAAGCTTTAGCTCCCGCCTTCCCGAGAAGGGTTTGGGGGGGTCCTCCTGTAGAATCTCCTTCGAGGAGAAGCTGTCAAGTCGCCAAAATCAATCGGACGGCTCGGATCGCCGCCGAGAGATAGAAACAAAAAATGGCAATGCTTATGCAGGTTACATCGACCTCGTCACAAACGTCGGACCTGAACCACAAACTAACATATTTGGTAAGAGCTTCCCATCGCTCACACCACTAGGGTAATATTACCGATCCCCCACTTTCGTTTCAATTAAGTTATACATTGAATCCATACATCCAAACATTGCATATGCAAATCGCTGCATTCCAACGCTTCGTGTCACGTCACGAAGCGGCAGCCGCCTCATTCAATATGAGCGGCGACTGACCGAGGTTCAAAGGCCAGCCCACAAAGGGCTCGAGGTCGCCTCGCGTTAAACAGAGCCAGGGGAGAAAACCCGAGATGAGCCCCAGCGGCCTTGCCCGACCCTACTCAGAAGCGTACAGGGACATCTCGACCTTTCTCGTTCGATTCTAGCCCTGAGCCAAACCCACAGAATCTCCATCGAGGAGAAGCTAATGGGCCACCTAAGCCTATCGAACGGCTCGGGCATCTGCCGAGAGACGGGTTAAGAAGTAGTGAAATGCCACATGAGGGCTCTGCCAACCCCGTTAGTGAATGATGGACCCAGATTTCACACGAACATACCCGTTAGCGAGCTCCTTGAGCACGACACTCGAGCCGTCGAGGCAAGTGTCGTCAACTCAGCCCCTCTGATTGCGAAAACCAAGGACGGGGTAATGCGTGAAACACGACCGACCCCTATCAGACCCTAAGGGGCTCGGGGGCTCGAGCCGCTTGATTCGTGATCGAGAGACCAAGGTTCGAAGGCTGACCCACGAAGGATCTAAGGCCACATCCCGTCCAACAAGAGCCAGGGGAGAAAAACGTAGATGAGCCTCAGTGGCCTTTGCCCAACCCGCATTAAGGCGGGAAGGGTCATCTAAACCTTCTAGTTCAATCTAGCCTCTAGCAGAGCCCATAGAATCACCATTGAGGAGGAATCTGTTGGAAGGTGGGTCAAGGAGCAACAGAACGCCACCCGAGGGCTTTGCCGACTATGTCGCAAAGCAAATGGGATCAGATTCCGTCCAAACATCCCTGTTAGCGAGCTCATAAAGTGCGTCACTCGATCCATAGAGGCAAGTGACGTTGCCTTAACCCCTACAGTTACAGAAACCGCGGATGGGGCGACAGTCACAAAATGAGCCAGCCCTTGACCGAATCCCCACCATGCTCGGGGGCTCGGGGAAGGCCGGGCCAGCGATAAGACCAAACGCACGGTCACGCAGCGATCGCCAAAATCCTAAGTAAGGGGTACGTGCGAATGCAAGACTAAGTTCGCTACCCACGCTCCGGTCTCTAGTAACATATGGCCCCAGCGACCGTAAGGGGTCGGATCTCACTCGAGGGCTGACAAAGGTATGAGTACCTCCTTTCTTTTTTCGAAACAGTCATTACATCAGACCTTTTCCTCGCATCGGGACTGGTGGCAAGCTTGGGGGGAACAGATAGGTAAGACTGCAAAAAGCCCACGCCCAGACAGCTATGGCAATTTTGCTCACCAGCACAAATCAAAATTTCCCCTAAACACCTCGGGCCCTACAGTCTTAACAAGCGAAAGGGTCGGATCGCATAAATCTTTTTTTATTACAAAAAGGGAAGAAGGTAAGATCAAACAAATGAAACGAAATTGCGAAACAAAGTCACAAATCTGTTTTCGGACACAAAAGTACCGATGCTTGTCCACATATTACAGATAAATGTTTATCAAACTTATTCGACTAACTACTTCCTCGAAGGGAGAACCATGTCTTTTAGCCTGTTCGCCAGGTTCTACAAGGGGAGTCACCGCCTTCTCGATCTCATCCAGCTCAGGGTCTTCATAGCTAGGTGTGAAGCCTTGGCTCATTACCTCCAAGTTGATCTCCCGATCGTAATGAGAACAGGCAACAGTGAAGGCTTGGGTGATCCCGACATGAAAGGCGTCCTTCTCAAGCTAGCCCACCCACACCGTGATACCAGCGGCATGAGTCATAAGGGAGCTGGTCCCCTCCTCTTACGCCACCTGCAAGTCGTCATAGACCACCACGACGGTAGAGCACAGAAGATCATGCTGATCGCTTTTGACCTGAAGAATCCCCCGCACCTCGGTGAGTTCCGTGCCTAGCCCGATAGAAATTTCCTCAGCCTCCAACCTTTGAGCCACCGCGTCTCCAAGATCTGCCCGGAGGGCCCTGGCCTCTCGACGTGCCTCATCGTGCTCTCGGATGGCCCGGTCGTGCTCCTCGCAGGTCGTGCTGCGTTCTGAGCGAAGTCTTTCTTTGGTTCAGCGTAGCTCATCCCACTCCCTATGTAGTCGGGCGATCACCTCGGCATCCTAGTTCGCTCTCTACTACAGCGTCGTGGACTTGTCCTTGGCTTTTAGCTTGAGATCCCGCTCCGTCTCTAGCTCCTCTAGGTGCTCGACGACCTGCTGGCTGGCATCGGCGCCCTTCTGGAGTAGCTCATCCCGCTCCTTTCAGACCCTGGTGGCCACCTCCTCGTCCAGCTTCACCCTCACCGATAGGTCCTTGAACATCCCATGGATCTCCTCTGCGTCCTGACGTGCTTCGGTCTCCTGTTGCTGGGCGGCGGCAAGCTGGGTGCTCAAATCTCCGCGCAGCTGAGCCTCCTCATTGAGGCGGTCCCATTCCACCTTCTACTCATGGAGGAACTGGGATTTCTCCCCACTACGAGCAATGAGGGACTAAAAAGAAGACCAGTGTCAAAAATACAAAAAACATGAAGACAAGAAGAAAACGAGACGAAAGATCAAACGGATACTCGACCATTGGGAATGATGACATCATGTAGGATGACCCGAGCCTGATCCAGGATGCCCATCATCGCTGAGATCCCTTCGTCAAGACTCCCCCACTCTATGCTCTCGGCAGCATCGTCGAACGAGAAGAGAGTTGACTTTGGGTCTTGGGGATCCATCCAGTGGAGCGGCTACTCACCCCGTGCGGGCGAGCAGCTGCCCCTCGACACCAGGGCCGAGGGCGACCCCCGCTGGCCCTCTCCACCACTACCATGAAACCTAGAGATCCTACGGCCACGTCCTCCCCCATCCGACCCACCTCAGGTGCCGCAGCCTAGGCCGCCGGTGGCGCGGATTGCGCCGCCCCCAAGGACGCCACCATGGCTACATCCAGCGGCACTGGGCTTGTCGTGGTCGTGGTCACCATAGCCTAGGCCGCCAGTGGCGCAGATTGCGCTGCCTCATTGGATGCCACCGTGGCTACATCTAGCGGCGCTGGGCTTGTCACGATCACGGTCACCTCCGCCTGGGCCTCCGGTAGCGCAGATTCCACCACCCCCTCAGACACCACCGCAGCTGCGTTCGGCTACTCCTACATTGGCTGGGTCACGACCACCTCCACCGGCGACGCCAGACCCTTGGCTTGCGGTGCCACGCCCGCCATGGAGGACGCCACTGGCATGGGCGACGGCTCTATTCGCTCCAACACAGATGGTGGAGTCACCCCCGCCGCCGCTGGCTCGGCAACCACTGAGGGTGCGGGCGCCACTGCAGGCGGTGCCAGATCGTCCAACGAGGCCGCAGCATCAGTGCTGCTCCCGCACAAAATAGGAGCGATGTCGGGCAATGATGTTCGTCCCGCCTAAAGGGCAAGGCTCTTCTTGGGTGCCAGCCCTAGAGAGCGGCCCCATCGCAAGAACATGTAAGAGGTAAAAGGCATAGGGTCAAAACAGAAAAATAAAAAGGGGGGAAAATAGGGGAATCAGTGACCTACTCTAACGCCTTTGGGTGGCGGGAACGTTTTGGGGATGAACCCCCGACCCTGGCCCCAACTCATCTGGGCGGGACCGTTTCGAGCCTGCCCCGTACTCCCGAGCAGGGGGGCTCGTCTCCCTTGTCTCTGAGGGCACGGTGATGGAGCCACCCCCTCCATCAGCACCTCAGAGGTGGCGGCAGATCCACCCCCTCCCATCCACCGATCCTCCGTCAGCACCCCGGGTGTGGCGGCGGATCCACCGGCTCCCACCGGACCTAAGGACGGGCCTGGCTCCGCCAACCTCATGGACTCGCTTCCCTCCGCGTGGAACGGGAAGGGTCCCTGCATGGACTGGTGGGCGTCTATTAGTGTATCCTCGTCCTCTAGGACATCCCAATCCACGTCGGCAGCTACCTCGTCGTCGTCGTCATCATCACTGCATGTCTCCTCTCCTCAATCACGCGCTTGCTGCTTCTGTAGCAGCTCCTTCTTCCTGAGCTCCCTCGTCCTTTTGTCCCACTCGGCTGCAATACGGTTCGCTTTCGCCAGGGTCCGATCCTTCAGCAAGGGAGCCAGGCTTTCCTTGAAGAACAGTGCCCTCGGCTAATCCTGCCATCCCAAGGTCAGCTTCAAGGGGTCAGAAATTCAAGTAAAAAGGAGTACGGAGAAAGAAAACTTATGAAGTCAATAAACCCCGGTTCCGGCCGCATTGGGGGATGCCCCAACACCGGAAACACAAAATCAAGGATGACGCCAGCGGTGTCCTTCGAAGGCTCCATCGCCTTCTTGATGTGTTGCGCCACTTCAGAGGGAGGGAGTGCTTCGTCGACAAGCACTGTCCCTTCGAATGATGCCCCGGGCACCATCTGGTGTAGGGGAAGCACGTGCGCCATCAGCGGCGCCACCCTCCTCGTGTGGTAAGCGCCAATGATCCCCGATCCCTTCACGCCCCTGTCCTTCAAAGTTTGGAGGGCAGCAAGAAGGTCGTTGAGGTTCTTCTTTTCCTTGACTGGGACGCCCCACTTCCACGACCCCGGGGTCTCCTCGATGACGCGCCTGGAGAAAACTGGCAGGGGGCGGCAGCGTCATCCTTGACATAGAACCATTGTGAATGCCACCCCTTGTTGGAGGTCGATAGACGCATTAATGGGTATGCTTCTTCCCGGTTGTTGTGGAGGTGAATGCCGGCGCATCCCACCGGCACGTGCAGCTCTTGCTTCCTGACCCGCTTTTTTAGAAGATTAACGACGAAGAGATGTCGCCACAGGTCGAAGTGAGGATCAATCCCCAAGAACCCCTCGCACAGGGCGATGAACGCTGCCATGTGCTGGATCCCGTTGGCGGTAAGGTGCTGCAGCTCCACCTGGTAGTAATCCAATAGCTCCTGAAGGAACTTGTGAGCAGGTATGGCGAATCCCTGCTCCTGGAAGTGAGTGAAGGACACGACATACCCTTCGGGCGGTGATGGCACGTCCTCATTACCGGGCAGCCGCCACTCCTCGGTGGTGGTCAGCGGGCAAAGGAGGCCACGGCAAATGAGGCCCTCCAGGTGATGAGGGGTGATGTTGGATCTGCTCCACGGCTCCATTGAAACGTCTGGGAGGGGGGCGGATGCGAGTTCGATGGCAGCTGCAATGTGGATGCGAGCTTGATGGCGGTCGCGATGTGAGTGCGGGAGGCTCTGGCGATTGGTGGCAGAGGTTGACAATGCGAAGGTGAAAAGGCAAAGTATGGAACCATGGGGGCGAATCCCGTGGTTTTATAGGGGCGACTGATGCGAGAAGGGCAACCGTCCACTTCGATCTCCGAGCCTACCCCAACACACCGCCGTGTCACGTCGTGGGATACACACCCACGATCCGTATCCTTTCCCACCAAAATCGCGCCGGACGGTTCGCCTTCCCTAGGCAAATCGGGACTCTTTTTCCCACCGAGGGAATACGGGTCCAAGGGCCAGCCCAACATTCTTGATGGCCGTCCCAATGAGGGATGGGCCCGTAAGTGACCAGGACTCAGGTACACGAGCAGTAGGGAGGTCTCGATCTACAATCGAGTCCCAGCCAGGCTGACCCTAGAAGAAATCACCACAAACAGGATACCAGGGTTCCCTTAAAACTATCCAGTTCACAAAAACTAAATCCCACAGCCTTACCCGTGAAGGATCCAAAATTACCCCCCGGGCGGTTCTATCCGAATCACCCGGGGGCTCGGGGGCTAACCCGTCGGGTGTGCTCACATGCACCCTCTAGCGAATCGAAATACCCCCCGGGCGATTCTATCTGAATCACCTGAGGACTATAGTCGGGGATGTAATACTAGGGTACCAAATGAGGTGGGACTAATAACCATCGAACGTTGATACTTCCAGTCAGACAAGAGCACTACTATGCTTCTTGCCCGAACGACAGAACATTGGTTCCGCCTCACCCAATGGCTAAGGGCTGGCTCTGCCTCGCCTAATGTCCGAGGGTGGGCTCCACCTCGACCGATAGCTAGGGGACGGCTCCGCCTTGCCCGACGTCCAAGGGTGGGCTCTGCCTCGCCCGACCCTCGAGGGCTGGACTCTGCCTCGCCTGACGTCCAAGGGCGAGCTCCACCTCACCCAACGATTGCACCCTGCTCCTTCATGATGACAAGCACAGGGTACGATAGGACATTCGAGTCAAACGCAATACCGAGGACCATGCCCTACATGCCTGCAGGAAGGTACCGTCAGGATACGATGGGACGGGCGCTTTAAGCCCTTTCCGACATAACAGTGCCTAAATAGTGTTGTAGGCGCCGACTTTTGTCCCATAGTGTAGTAGGCGTTGCCTTTAGTCCTCGGGCGCGGATACTAACATAGGCATACGACAGCCACTATGGTCCAAGATAGAAATCACATCATCTACAGTGATGGACGTATGGTCACTTCCCCGATTACTCCCCGAGGGGTCACAGCTCGGCTCTCCGGCATGCCACACCGTCCGCCGGCGTAGGATGGGACGAACCCACTTGCTAAATGAGGCCAGGGCATGGCCTACGAGGATCAACGAACATGCCACCTCTGACACGGTCTACCGTGTTAAGCAGGGCAGGCACAGGGAAAAAGAAAGACCCGGCTCCCTCAAGGACCTTCTATACCTTCGGCATTTTCCTCTTTCTCCCATCTGTAACCCCTGCTCTCCCTTGGTCTATAAAAGGGAGGGCAAGGCCCCCCACTAAGGGGATGAACTCTCGACGGATCAGTTCAACACACACAACACATCACGCATACAGCCAAGCAGCGACCGAGCTCTTGGCGTCCTTTCGACCATTCCATCAGAGACCTGGGACCTCTCCCTCTCTCGACCGTTTGTACCCCCTACTTGAACCCTTTTCAGTACTGATAATACGAGTAGCAGCAAACTGGACATAGGGACATTCGGCCCGAACCAGTATAAATCTTGTGTCCTTTAGTGCACCATCTGGCCCTAACACGCAACAATTATAAATTTACTAGCCGGTGTTTGTTCGAAACACCAACACCAAGGTTTTTACTAGCCCACCGCAATACGAGATGCAGAGGAGGATGTCCGCAGGTGTGAGGGATGCCAATTCTACGCTCGACAAACTCATTTGCCGGCACAGGAGCTTTAAACCATCCCCATCACCAGGCCATTCATGGTCTGGGGCCTCGACATGGTAGGACCCCTCAAAAAGGGCCCAAGCGGCTTCACTCACCTACTTGTAGCGGTCGACAAGTTCACCAAGTGGATAGGGGCTAAGTCCATCACCAACATCCGCTCGAAAGAGGCGGTCAAATTCTTCCTCGACATCATCTACTGGTTCGGCATTCCAAAATGCATCATCCTTGACCATGGGACTAACTTCATCGGGAAGAAGTTCCTGGACTTTAGTGATGGATACGGAATTAGGATTGACTGGGCCTCGGTCGGACACCCACGTACTAACGGTCAGGTCGAGCGTGCCAATGGCATGGTCCTCCAAGGACTTAAGCCATGCATCTTTGACTGACTCATCAAGTATGCCGGGCGATGGGTTGCAGAGGTCCCAGCGATCCTCTAGAGCCTGAGAATGACCCCAAACCTATCCATAGGGTTCACACCCTTCTTCCTGGCCTATGGAGCAGAAGCAGTGCTTCCCTCTGACCTCGACCACGGCGCCCCAAGAGTGAAGGCTTTCAACCGTGACCGAGCCATGGTGGCTCAGCAAGACGCAGTCGACCTGCTCTAGGAGCCCCGCAAGATGACTATCATCCGCTCCACTCACTACCAGCAAACTCTCCGTAGGTACCACGAAAGGACGATCAAGGGGAGGATGCTCGATGTCAGTGGTCTCATGCTCTGGAGGACCCAATCAATGAAGGAGAAACACAAACTTTCACCACCATAGGAAGGACCCTATACGGTGACCGAAGTGATCTAGTTGGGCGCCTACCGACTAAAGGACGACAATGGCAACGTTCTCACCAACACTTGGAACATTGAACAGCTACGTTGTTTATTCCCCTAAATCCGGTCTTACCATTTTTATTCAACACTTGCTCCTGTAAAGCACCCCAGCCCAAACACTTTTAGTCTGGGTCACTCGGGGGCTCCATGAGGGTACAATACTAAATACTACCTCTCTTTTTACTATCACATGGTATAAAACTTTTTGCCCAAACTAAAGTGCATTACATTCCTTCGATTACCATATGTGACTTTGTTTTTACTAATGACCGAGCGCACCCCGCCATGACCTATAGTTACGAGCAACTGAGCCTCCCAGGCCATGCTCGAGTTCTTAAAAGCTGTAGCCTACGGAACGAACGGGTAGGTGCGAAAAGGAAAGGATAAAAATAAAGCTATGCTAGGATAAAAACAAAGAATGGATAGTGATTCTATCACAAAACAGAACTAATGTATTCATTGATACAAAAAAATTGTTCACACGGGGGCTCCCCCACTAACTTAATGATTACATTTACTAACTACTTCTACCCTGAATACTACTGTGGCCACAGCACACGCCGCCGGACATAACCACCGCCGCAAGGGCCCCACCCGATTTCACTCCCTCGACTTCAGTGAGCACAACGAGTACCTTAAGGGCCCTGCCTGGTTCCGCTCCCTTGACTTCAGCGAGTGCAACGGGTACCTCAAGGGCATCGCACCCATAGATGCTCAGCAGAAGAGCATGGAGCTCCTGACCTTCTCATGCAATCGAGACAGCTCCTGGGTAGGGACGCTGCCCGTTGAGGTATGGCCGCCATGGCTAGAAGATATCTCATCAAACTTTATGAACTGGCCAACCTGAGCAGCTGCAAGGGAGAAACATCCCACTGGTGTAGTCCCGAGCGTCTTCCTCTCCGACAAGGCTCGCCCGAAGACGACTCGCCGGAAGGAGTCCACGTGCGACTCCATCCCAACAAAAGCCTCGTAGACGGTGACGAAGCTAGCGACGTGTAGTACCCTCCAGTGCGCCACCTCCTTCAACGAAAGCAACACCTTCTCAGCGAAGGCGGCCAGCACCACCTCATCTATGCTGGATGGACTCCAGCTCGACATCACACTCCAAAATCACGAATGGGTCTGTGAGTTCTCCTTTCCCTCCCCCTTCCCCTATTTAAGGAGAAGATACAGCAGTTGAAGAAGGGCGAAAAACCCTCTTCCTTCCCCCATTCAATGCGGATAGGAAACGACAGGACGCGCTCTGACCGATGGGACACACCCTGACCGATGGGACACAACCTGCCCGATGGAACAATGCCTAGTTAGACGAGACGTGGCCTAGGTATGGCCCACCACTACCGCACGACCGGGCGTGAGAAACAAAGTGCCATCATGTGCAGGCGGACCTTCGCCTTCCCAAGCGGAACTTGGAAAGGCCCAACTATAGGATCTCCGCCCAAGAGAGACCATCGGGCTTCCTAAGTCAATCGAACGGCTCAGAAAAACACCAAGAAATAGGTAAGGAGCAAAGGGACGCCCCATGTGGGCCATGCCGACTCCATCACGAACGACGAGCATGGATCATGGTTGGAAATTTTCGATTGGAGCTCTTCAAACCTCGTCACTTGGGTCATCAAGGTAACATTACCAACCCTCACTATTTCTTTATATAATCATTCATACAACCATACACTCATTCATTCCATACACCCACACCCCCCTAGACGATTCTACTCGAGTCGTCCAGGGGCTCGGGTGCTAAGGCATCGCATATGCGGTTAAATGCATCACAACACTCCATGTTGCATCATGAAGCGGCAGTTGCCTCATTTAAACAATAGCAACGACCGACCAGGGTTCGAAGGCCAGCCCACGAAGGGCTCGAGGCCACCTCACGTCAAATAGAGCCAGGGGAGAAAACACAGATGAGCCCCGAGCGGCCCTCACCTAGTCTGCCCCAAAGCAGATAGGGTCATCTCAACCTTCTCGTTCGATCCTAAACCTCTGCCAAACTCACAGAATCTCGATCGAGGGGAGGCCAGCGGGCCACCTGGGTCGGTCTTCGGAATGACCTAGGTATCTGCTAGGTTGCAGGTTAAGGAGCAGTGGAATGTCACATGAGGGCTATGCTGACCCCATCACGAACGACAGACCCGGATTTTACTCGATCATACCCCGTTAGCGAGCTCACCGAACGCGTCACTTGAGCCCGAGCCATCGAGGCAAGCGACGTTAGCTTAGCCCCACCGGTTGCAAGAAACCGCAGATGGGGTAACACACAAAACTCAACCGACTCCTATCAAGCCCAAACAGGGCTTAGGGGCTCGAGACACCTAAACTGCCTCGGCAGCGCCCGACGCGTGTGTCCGACGCCAAGATCCGCGAGCTCTCTGTCTCGCCCGATCCCTAAACTGCCTCGGAAGCGCCCGACGCGTACGCCTGATGCCAGGATCCACGAGCTTCGTCTCGCCCGATCCCTAAAAACTACCTCGACAGCGCCCGATGCGTGCGCCCTACGCCAAGATCCGTGAGCTCTCCGTCTTGCTCGATCCCAAAACTGCCTCGGTTGCGCTCGACGCGTGCGCCCGATGCCAAGATCCACGAGCTCCGTCTCGCTCGATCCCTAAAAATTGCCTCGACAGCGCCCGACGCCAGGATCCATGAGCTCTGTCTCGTCCGATCCCTAAATTGCCTCAGCTGTGCCCGACGCGTGCACCCGACGCCAGGATCTGCGAGCTCCGTCTCGCCCAATCCCTAAAATTGTCCGCTGACAAAACCGCCCAGTGATTTAGTCTGAATCACCAGGGGGCTCGGGGGCAACACCTGCGAGTGCGCTCGCGCGCACCAGCTGACGAAACGAAACTTCTCCCGCTGGCAACACAAAACCCACCAGACGATTCTACCCGAATCGTCTCGGGGCTCGGGGGCTACACCCGCGAATGTGCGTGCGCACGCCTACCGTCAAGACGAAAATCCCCCAGACGACTCTACCCGATTCGCCCGAGGGCTCGAGGGCTCATGTCGGGTTCATAAACCCAGGGTCCCTCATGGATCGGCTTCCCAACAAAGGCTCGGCCCAGCAGACAACATTGCAAACGACACGCAAACTCATGGGCCAGCCCAAACACCTAAATGACAGGCCAGAAGGACAATCCAATCTCCGACCGAAAGACCTAGCCGAGGAGGAACGACGTCCGCTTCTGACTCCGGCCCGCCTGATCGACCGGAAGGCCTCACAAAGGAGGAACAACGCTCGCTTCCAACACCGGCCCACCTCCGGACGACCTCTCCGACCGAAAGGCCTAGCCAAAACACCACTTCTGACTCCGATCCGCTTCTCCGACCGGGAATATGTCGGACCTCTGCTTGTAGCTCCTCTCCAACTGGCGCAATCAGAGCCAAGTGGGACCAACCGATCGGGGACACCAGCTTGGTAAGGACTAGGAAACGGACGAAGAAAGTAAAGCAGGGCACTTAAGTCAACTGCAATACCAAGGACCGTACCCTGTACACCTGCCGGATAGTACCATGTGACATTCCTGGCATAACAGAATCCAAATAGTGTTGTTGACGTCGACTTTTCCCCTACAGTGTTGTGGGCGCCATCAACTCCCATACCAGACAAACACAGTAAGACTTCCCCAACGTGCCTCTGAGGAATCAACAGTTTTGTAGGCGTCGGCATTTACTGTACGAGGCGAACATGGTAAAACCCCTTACATGCCTCTGGCAATCAACAGTATGGTAGACACCGACGTCTGCCATACCTTAAGAAGATGACGTGACCTCCCACATGTATATGACATTAACAATGTTATGGGCGTCTATAATCATCATGTACCCGATAGCGTGGACAACCAGACTTAGCATACGTACACTCTCTCTCTCTCACTTGTAAGGCCATCCCCTTCATCTATAAAAAGGGATGCGCTCTCTCCCAAATAGAGAGGTGAATCAGTTCACTAGTACACAACAACAGAGTCACCAGGTTCAAACCTCGAGCACACGCTCGAACACTTAGCACATAGCGGAGCTCCCATCACTCTTGGTCCTTCAGACTAGAGTCTGACCGGACCTCTTGTACCCCATATTTCTCCCTTCCATTTATAACCCCACAGCAAACTTCAAACACCTGGGCTCAGGAATAAAGTCATCGACCGACTTAAACTAGACGTATGACACGTTGCCTAAACCAGTATAAACCCTGTGTCATTGAGTGCTAGCCCACCTCCGATCACAACGTACAACAAAACTATAAATATTTACGTGTTGATCACTTTCTGCACCGATATGATTCTTTTATACTTAAAGAGAATGCTACCTCATATGCCACGTAGGACAGTGGTGAGTAGATATATACCGTGTAGAACGAATGCTAATTTGATCTACCTCATATACCGCATAGGACAGTGGTTAGTAGATACATACAACGTAGATCGTTTGGCCTTGTCATAGATCTGTCTACTTGACAGCGACGGTGCATGTAAGTATAGTGTAGATTAGTTACAGGTAGAGGTAGCAAATTCGTTCCACTAACAACGTCGGAAACGTCGAAGTAGTCACGGCAGGGACATGTCGACGTCGAAGATCAGCGGCAACTTCAGCGACGATGTTGACGTAGAGCTTCTCATACTGATAACATGTTATAAAATATGTTACCAGCAGTTAAAACTTTTTTCTCTCTGTCTTTTATGATAACATAATAGACGAAAATAGAACACATAGACACCAAAAATAAGAAATTTTTTTTATTTTTCTGAATATTAGCAATTATAACATAGAGCTCCTCTATATATATATATATATATATCCTGTTCGATAGAACTTATTGCTACTACAACTAATTTATTGTATGATTAATTTGTTATAAGAGAAAAATATTATTTCATAGTTAAAAAAAAATAGGACTGCTCAAGCCAACAAGACCATAATCCTTCCAAGGCCTTAAGAGAGTTTTGATAAAAACCGAGCTAAAATTAGAATTCTAAAGTTTGGTAAAAGCCTCCATATGTTTTTGACAGGCAGGTACTCCGTAGTATTCACATTTCACAGGGGCACGCAAGGAAAGCAAAAGCAAACATCACCAGACGGACCTGCCAGGCTTTACACTTTCTACCACCTTAGTCATTCCGCTTGCACGCGTGCCTGTACACACGGGGGTGCTCCGGCGGTCGCCGCCGGCACCCACGAGTCACAAGGCACGCACGGACACGATCGGCTTGTATTGTACCAGGCTACCAGCCCGGCCGGAGAGCTCTCTATCTTGGGTTGTCTAGGCCTCCGTGGCGTCCGCCGTTGGCACGTCCAACCCAAGCAATTCGGGAGGGGTAGGCGGGTAGCTAACGACGAAGAACGCACACGACGACAAGCGACCACCGCTCGGATTGCCGACCCGACCGCCATCAGTAGCCGCTGTTGACGGGGAACACGCACGGCGGTGGCTGCAGGTAATCGCCGCAGAACCCGACGTCGTCTTCGCCTGCGCCGGTGCTATAGAACCCGCCAAAGTCGACGGCGCCGTCGCTGCCGCCGCCGCCGCCACCGGCATCAAGGAGCATCCGCGCCCGCTTGATGTTCGCTCCGTCGTCCGGCTCCGCGGCGGCGAACCCGGCGGCGTCGCTCCCGGCGCCGCCAGCCCCAGCAGTGCCGGAGACGAGGCGGCGCAGCACCTGCGGGTCGCCCGCGACCTTGATGAGGAACGCGAGCATCTGCTTGGGCCGGCGCTCCGTCTCCTGCACGCGGCACCACATCGCGGCCACCTGCCCCTCGATGGCCCGCTGCTCCCGCCGCAGCCGGACCACCTCCATGGCCATCGCGTGCGCGTCGTCCTCGTCCACGGCGTTTCCAGCGCCTCCGGCGCAGCCGCCGTCATCCTTGTTGCGCTTGCCGCCGTTGCCACCGCCGCTGCTCCGGCGGACGATCTGGCTGAGGAGGTGCGTCTGCCCGCGCAGGAACGACACGTTCGCGAACTCCCACCGGTCCGGATCCACCTTCCGGAAGCCCTGCAGTGTGCAAGAATTCAACAGCAGATCGATCAGGTTCACGGATCAAGAACTGAACAAACCACTTGATGTCAGTGAGAAAAAAAAATTACGTACGTAGGTGTTGAGCTGGCGCACGAAGCTGGAGAAGTTGGAGTGCTTGAAGTGCGCGGGCAGCAGCGTCTGCGAGAAGACGAAGGGGTCGGCCACGACGAAGCTGTTGTTGTCCCTGCCCCACGCGATCACGGCGTCGGTCGCCGCGTCGTCCACCATGCGGTACGTCTTGGCCACGAACGGCGCCACACCGGCCACGTCCACGCCGTTCGTCGCCATGGATCTGTTATTATCCATCAATCACACACAGTGCCGTCACACACTGCCGCGCCAATCCCAGCAGCAGGTGTGTGTGTGTGTGTGTATACTCTCGTCGCCGCCGACGGTGGCTAGGCTAGGGTACGACCTTGGTTGCTATTTGTGGCAATGGTGGTGGGCTCGGAAAGGGTAAGGGGGAGGCGAGTGCCGGAGCCCGAGATGGCAAGGCGAGGAGGGTGACGAGCGGCATCATATACTACTAGTGGTGGGGTGGGTGCTTGTCACTTCATCAGGAGGGCGAGAGGGACAGCTGCCAAGTCAGGCCGGACGCGTGTCCAAGGCCTGGAGCCATCCGTGGCGCACTCGCCGAGCTTGAAACCGTTCGTCGGCCGCACGGTCCGGTGCCGCGGGGCCCTTTGGCCGTGTTTTTTTTTTTCTCGTGGCCGGATCCCGTTCTTGCTGGCGCGCGCGCATTGGGACACGTCTGGCCCGGACAGCAGGGTCTATCTACTCCGGCAGTGAAGAATTAAGCGCAAGACAAACCAGGTGATCTCATCATCTCTCGGTAAAATTTGAGTCTCGCCAGTATTGTTTTGTCGTGTGAGGATACTTAAATTAAAAAAAATAGAAAACACTTTAATACGATATTGGATAAAGATAATTTTATATGTAAATTGTAGACCACGATGAGATCTATAACTTTATAGTTTTAATTTTTTTTTTCATTTGAGGACAGTAAGATGCTCGAAAAAGTAAAAAAAAAATTCAGCACCGTAATAATCACCTACTAACACTTGCCACATTAGAACACTAATATATTATTTGTATGAAGTTAAATAAAAATACGTTTTATACCAAAGTTGTAGCTCTCAGTTTTGAGTTTTTTGGCTTTAAGATGCTCAAACAAATAATATAAAATTTCGGCGCCTGCTTAAAATAGAAAACCACTTTTGAAACCAGCCGAGTACCAAATTTGTCCGATTTTGATAGTTGGAGAGTGTTTCTTGACCGATTTCATAGTTGAAGGTTGAAAATCGAACTTCGACGTGAGTTGAGGGTTGGAAATTGTACTTTACCAAAAAAAAATTACCCCTATGAGAGACTCTAACCACCAATAAAAGTATACCAAAGATTATAACATTATTAAAATCTATATCTCCTTGTCCTTTCTTACATGCTTCATCTCGATCCGATGGGGCAGTGTTATTTGGTCTCCCAGCTAGGCTTCAACGCACGTCTGGCCTGTCGCCGAGTCAGCAAAACGTCCACCATCAGCTGGAGCAGCCATCGACGGCCAAGAGAGCAGCCTGCTAATCTGCTACGTCTACAGCGACCGGCGAGGCCACCTACGTCGCCGCTGGTTACGGTGATCTGCGCTCTTCCCTTCACTCCCTGACTCCCTCCCTCCCGCTACCTCTTGTAAAATCTGGGCAATTCCCAGATCGTCTCTGCGTGGAAAGCGATCGATGTGTTTCAGTTCGTTAGTTCATCATGTGAAAAGTACGAAAAATTTGCCGTCCAGAGCTCTAGCGACAGGGAAGACAGGTGCGTGATGTGAACAATGGCCATATGCTATGCCAGGCGCAGCTATCCGTGCGATTAGCAACAATATCCATCTTCTTTGATCTGTGTTGCGCACAAACCACTATGATCTCAATGATTTGATAATTCAATAGTTCATTCATGTTCTATTTTTTCATTCATGCGTCACAAGCTTGTTTATTTAATTCAGTTATCTCATCCATTCCTTTAATTGCTGTCTTATGGATCTTTTTTCAGCTTCTCTCGGACAGATTTATTTCAAAACGAACCCAGTCATACCAAACTGTAAACATTGTCCTTAGGATTTATGGTTTTATTTTATTATTTTCTGTAAAGCATTGATCTTCTGGTATTCGATATTTCATCAAATTAACTTCTTCTAATGCGGGCTGTCTATATATTTTTTTTTGGAAGGCCCCTTGTTCATCAATAATGCCATGATCAAATTACATGACACTCAGATTGTAGTCACATGAAGAACGCTACCTGGCCATGTAGATTATGGTTTGATAGTCTGATCGGTGCTAGAATATTTTTATTACATGACATGTTTCCTTGATGTAGTAGTTATAATTGATCCTAGGTTTATTTGCCAATCTAGAAATTAAGAAGCAATTTAAAAAAATATGGAATGATAAGTTCTGAAATGAAATTTATTTTTTATACTACAAATATGTCTTGCATTTACCACGAAGGGATTCCCATCGGGGTTAAATGCATCTATTTTCTCATTGGAGTTTTCTGAAGAATGAGCCTTTAGCACTTAGCAAGGCTAGATGCATCTCAATGCAGGAAGGCAATTGTTCAGAACATCGTCCATTTTCGTCAAGCAAACCATAAATTTTCATAGCCATCAGCTTGTTTGTCCAACAAAAATTTAAGAAAACCACTAGAAATGGCATTGTCAAGCAGATGGTAGTCCTCTGATAAAATAATAGGAGAGTGAATCTAGAGCTAAGGTCCTTCACTGTTGGAGGACAATGAATAGTTGTAAAACATAACATTATTATTCTTCTAATGTTTATATGATTTATTTCCATAGACACGTGAATCATAATGAATCTGATTGTTCGTTGTATGGTAATTAGTGGAGTTGTAATATAATAGTTTAAAAAGAAAAACATCGTAATGTAATTTTAGAGAGTGGTAGTTTGTGAAATACTTTTTTCTATAGCGAGGCATAACATTTTCTTTTTTTGGTTTTTTAATACATTTAAGTCGATGTTACTAAAAAGGATTTCCCAAATCATACGATTTGTTTTCGTTGCGATGTGTTAAGCTGTAATGGCCAAGTTTTATGCAGGAAACCATCTTTTATTCGTATTAGTTTACATATATTTTAGTTCTAATTTATATATATCTAAATGTTATCGTAGCGTTAGTACGGTATTGTACTACTCTATCAATAGTATTTTTTATAGCAAGGTGATTCAATACTTCCTCTGTCCCAGAATAAAAGCACGTCTTAGAGTTTAAATTTTGTCCCACAAATGAAGGTAAATATAGAAACAGTACTGGGGCTAGCTGGCAGCTGCCGCAGCTCAACAGCTGTAGACATTCACGTTGGGAGCAACAAAATTCTGACGGGAGCTACGTGGAAGTGTCTGGACCACTCATTTGCTTGCCCGTTTCCACTGGAGTCCCGTCCAGCGACAACAGGCTGCTCCATCTGCAACTGCACTACCGATCACTGCACTACACTTTTTAGGGGTAAAAATGTAATTTTATAGCACTTTTTAGGGGTAAAAATGTAATTTTACAGCTATGGTATATTATACATTTAAATCCTAAACGTGTTTTTATTATGGGACGAGTGTGTTTAGTTGGAGGGAAAGTTGGAATTTAGGTACTGTAGTATTTTTTTTATTTAACAAATAGTGTTCAATCATGGACTAATTAGGCTCAAAACGTTCGTCTCGCGATTTCCAACCAAACTGTGTGATTAGTTTTTAACACTTTTTTGGATTTTTTTTTTTAACTGAACACGGGCTCATTCGCCATTCCGTCGAGGCCCTCGTCAGCCGCCGGCTGCCGGGCGCTACACCGCGTCCTGGGTCCCGGCGCGGAACTCTAGCCCGACTAGTCACGTGCCAGCTGCAGCGCCTCTGGGCTCTGGCTCGCTTGGCCAGGTGGCGCCGCGTGCGACTGCGGCGAGGGGATGGATAGCTGCGGGTCATCTCGGGCTCGGCGGTCGCGGAGCGCGCCACGCGTGCCTGGGCACCCGCGCCCGTGGCCGCAGGTACTAGGCAGTGCCCTCCTCTCCCGTGCGCACACGTCCTCTCCGCGCAGGCGGCAGCGGCAGGGCAGTGGTCATGGCTGCTGGTCCTACTGCTCCTCTTCTTTATTAGCTACCATTTAGATGGCAAAATTTTTGACAAAATGTCACGGTAGTATTTTCGTTGTTATTTAGTAATTAATGTTCAATCATAGTCTAATTATATTTAAAAGATTGTCTCGTGAATTTCGTCTAAATTATATAATTAATTTTATTTTTTATTTATATTTAATGTTTCATACATGCGTTTAAAAATTTGATGTGACGAAGAACCTTAAAAAATTTGACATTTTGGAGTGAACTCAACAGGGCCTAGCAAGTGTAGGGGCCGTGCCCTTCCGGGGACACACGTTGCCACGCAGGCGCAGAACGCCAGCACGTGTACGTACTACGCAATGTCCGTAGCATAGCACGCACTGGACGATGGCTAGCTGTTGACGTCCTTTCTCTGCAACGATCTTCATTTCACCTGTCGCTGTCGCGGTGAGAAGTGAGAAGTGAGAAGTGAGAAGTGAGAACGACGGGCTCTACTCCGTACGTTCTAGCGCGGTGCGCATGTCTGCATCAACACGGGGCACGCGTCGCGGGCAGGCGGGCCTACTATTAGCCCGTTCCTTTCGTCGTAAATGAACGTGGATTATTTATTGTTGACCTAGTTTAGTATGAGAGAAAAATACTATTTTAATTTATAATCTACGATCATATACAAGCAAGTGAACATGCTGTATTTCAAGGCCCTAGCGTCATCACCCTGTCCATTCAGCCGCGGAGCTAGAGCAAAATCGAACGGGTGCGTATAATTTTTATAGCGTGGGTACATATATATCAAAAAATTGAACATAACAGCTTTTTTCTAATTTTTCGAGGGTGCGGTCAACCCCTGCCATGACTATGGATCCGCCCCTGGACCTGTTGCACGGTGCACACTAGATAGAACATACGTTCGGACTACCATTAGCCTTGTGCTAATAGTCACGAAAAGACAGATTAAAAAACGATACGTAAACCTTAAGCCAGTGAATGAAATGAAACAATGAGAAAGCGTGGCAGAACAAGGAACGGCACCGGGCGAACAGGCATTCACAAATTCACAACGTGAGGGGAGGGCCGCCTGAGGGAAGAACAGCCGATGGACAACGCCGCGCTAGAGGGCGCTGCCTCCTCTTGCTTTGCCTGCCGTCCACAGCGGCTCGCCACGCGCGCGTTGCCGACCGACCGCACTCTCCGACCCGCGGGCCACGCACAGCGACAGAGCCGCGTTGAATTTAATTCCCACGTGCCATCACGCTAGATCAGTGGTACTGGTACAGACTCGTACTACGAGCAGTAGATCGGCGGCGTCGTTGATTGAAAAATCCGAACTGTGTAGGAGGAGTAATACTCTTTGCTCGGTTCGAAATGGCTGTGCGCTTGTGTGCTGTGCGCGGTCCCGAACGAAACGAGCAGCCCCAGGTGAGCGCGGTGAGTTGCCCGTTCCCCTGAGGCCTCGTCAGCTGCCGGCCGGTCGCCGCGCTCTAGCCTCTCAGGCTCTCACGATGGTCCGACCGAATTTTTTATTTTTTTTAGCCTTTTTTTTAAATCACAAATATGCTTATAGAAGTATGTTTTTAAAATCTGGACCCTTAGCTCGACGTCCTGATGTCGAGGTTACACGTCTCGGCGCCATAGATTATGGTGCTTAGGTCGGGGCCACGTTAGCGGCGTGGACGATGATATGGCAGTCAGCTCGGCGCTGTGGATCTTGACGCTAAGCTCGGCGTCGTGGATCTTGACGTTGACGCCGTGGTTATTGGCATCGAGCTTGGCGCTAAAGATTCTGGCGCCGAGCTTGTGTTTTAACCCAGCGTCCAATCTTTCTGTCCGAGCCTTCTTTTCTCTTCTTTCTCCTCTCTCTCGGTTTTTTTCTCTCCCCACTTCGTCCTACCTCACGAATCGGCATATTGGACCTTAGAAACTTTGATTTGATTCGTAGATCTTTGAGAGCAAGGTATCATCGCTCCCTCCTAGTTTTTTAAATCGATTCGATATATATTAGTCGAATTTTTCAACTTAAGGATCGTCATTACATAGGGTTTCATGCAATTTTAATATTTATATTATACAACCGTAGGATTCCAATGCGTGGAAAAGCTATCAAACCAAAGTAACCTCAGCGCACGTTGTTATGATATGGGTTTATTGTTGTGGATCAAATGGAAAACCATAGGTGTAGGGTTTAATATTAATTGTATTTGGTTCTTAGAACGAAAATGTCTAAATTGTAGTTATGGCCGAATAACTGAAAAAGCCTTCGACCTATTGCCTCTGCCTAATGGTATTCCAGTGTCCATTTGCTTTTGCGACGATCCTTACAAGGTAGCTAAATTCGATGAAGAGGACACGTATAGGCAGAGGTATTGGATGTGTTTCAATTTTGCGTTTGAGCCTACACTTCGTCAGCGCCGCATTAACAAGATGGTGACGAATTGATGTTGTGTAATAATTATTTTGTATCATATGACATCTTGCATGATTTTTTTGTTTTGTAACAATTGCATTTGTTGCAGGCCCCTCTACCGCTCTGTGATTTTGAGCAGTGGATCGACACTGAGATCAAGTCTAAAGACAAAAAATGGATACAGAACTATTGCGGTGGGAGGCAGAGGACAAGAAGATGTTGGAGAAGAGACGCTGAGTGGAGGCTACAAAAAAAAGGAGCACAAGGAAGTGAAGGCAAGGAGGCGTGTTGCTGCGTACAGGGAGAAGATAGAGAAGAAGCTTGAGCGTGCACGTCGAGCGAAAGCAGTGATGGAGGAGAATCCCGATGCCCTGAGGAATGAAAAGTGGCCTTGTTGCACTCAGTAGTCTACATTACTTGCTAGTTCTATGGTTTATTCATGAACAATATTGTCTAATATTAGACTTTTCATTTGTTGTCATATAATGTACTTTAAGTATGGGCATGCTTAGATTGTGTACTACGTTATTTAGTTTGTCGGCACGTATTTTTAGTATTATTGTGTTGTTTAATATGTCATAGTATTGGACTTTTTATTATATAGTTATTTTCATTATTTATGGACATAATATTCAGTTTAATATTGCGGACGTAGTGAAATCTAATTGCATCACGTGCTGCAAATAAAACCTAACGAAGTAGGGCATTATATAATTCAACACACACAACATATGAAATAGCATGTGAGAATATATACCGAATTAGGGTACAGAGGTTCTGAACTAAACCTAACATGTCTTAGGTAATTCAAACGAACAACAAGCACAAGAAATGACATGTGAAAACATGTACCAAACAAGAGTACATAGTTTCTTCGACTAAACCTAACATGCCTTTGATAATTAAACCAAACTATAGGTGCTCATCCTCGTCCTCGTACGCAATGCCTATGGACCCTGTAGGTGCTTGGCTAGACGAACCTAAGCCTTCTCTGTTTGCGAAAGGAACGTGCATGTCTTGCGTCGTGGCTGTCCTGCAACCACAACGAGCAGCCGCACGACGTAGCCAACGTAACAGTCTCTGTTGTACAAAATAATGTTAATTGAAAGAATTTAACGTATTAATAATATATTTTAAAGAATATTTTGAATCTTATGTCTAGCAAGCTACGCGTGTCGTCATCCCTGACTCTCGGACGAAAGCGCTCAATATCTTCAACCGAGCATTTGAGGGTATTGCCGTGCAACAAAGTTCACAGTAAGATTGTGGTGGACATTGAAAAACGAGGGCACTACTAATCTAGTACGGAGTACTAGTTAATTTCTGACCAGTTCCTCAACTCCATCTGTTGTACTGATTTATAAGGATGATACGACTCGAAGGTGCTACTAACTAAAATAGAGACCACAAACGTAGAATGTATCGGTATGCAACTTAACATAGAAAAATAAAACAATTGACTTACCACTCTGTTCAAGATTGGTCCTACCTTCACCTGTCTTCCTACACGAGTAGTTTGGTCGTACGCCGTGTCTTCATCATCGGAGGACTCGATGTCGGCGTAGTCATCTTCTGTCTATTGTAGCCTTAGCCTACAACGTGTCGCACGTTGGTACCAAGCTTAGTAGTGTCCGTACTCACGGCTCGTGTGCGGCTCGTTGTTCTCATCCACGTTGTCATGCAACAGCTCCCATTGTTCAATGTAGTACTGGTGGTGCTTCTCCCAATAAAAAATCTTCCTATTCTTTTGACGATCCAACCTGCACGTCACGTAAGATGTTAATTTCTAGCAGGTATGAAATTGATGCTATAAAACGATGGCGCCTAAGCTATATGATGCGACTATTTGATGTAAGCTTCTCAAGAAAGGTGCAGAGTGATTGAAGAAATCATACGTAACAGTATCATCATATGTAAGCTTCACTATGGAAATGTTACCATGTGGGTTCCAAAAGAAAGAAGAGAAAATAGATCACGACATGGGTTGAACCAATAGTCCTATAACTTGTCATAATGATGAGAACAAGAAATGATCATACACACATTCATCTCAATCCATGTATATGTCACCATATTAAAAGTGCACGTATGTCATCATTACTTCATCTTATATAGGAATTAATGGAAATGGACCATCACGAGACAATTGAAATAGCAAAACACTTACTTGTGTAAGTCAACGCCAGTCGAGAACGAATATGTTGGCCACAGCTGTCTCATTCTAAATTGACGTGCAACTCTATCTGGCAGGTGGAACTCGACATCATAGAAATAGATTAGAGGACACCTTATCCTATAGAAGTCATCGCACCCACGCATGTTGCTCAACTGAAAAGGAAGTACCCCCCTCTCCATCGTACGGCTCCCACGACACCTGCAACATGTTCAAACAAGATGTTAGATGCTATATTAAACTATTTCAAACCAGCATAGAAAATAAAATTTACTTACACTAGACGCCGTGAGCGTGTCTAGCTCGTTCGTGAATTCAATGTATATCCGCTCTAACCTCGCGTGCGGAACCCTAACCTGGTCCCAAAGGTACGCCCACGTCGGCTACCGACGTGGAGGCTGACCTAGGAACCACTCACGACGAGATAGAATCTCGGGACGGCTAACTGGTAGACGAGCCCACATCCACAACTGGAGCAGGTACACGCATCCACCAAGTGACGATGAGGACGAAGTCCGACGACACGCCTCGCAAAGCTGCCGATAAAGAAAACCCAAAATGCAGAGCCCCAGCTGTACTGACTCGTCTGATCCCAGTCAGTGAGGCAGTGGATGTGGAGCAAGATTACATGTTAAAAAGGTAAGCGCATGAACAAATAGTCATGAATGAAGGCAATGATTGAAGATAATACCTATCAACCAACGCAGTTATGTCCGCCGAGTTAAACTTGGGTAACCCACGACGAACCTGAAAAGAGATGACATCTAAGCCAGCTCTTTGCAGGAAAGGAGTGTACCTATTGTCGTACTGCATGTCCAAGAACCCATTGTGGGTTCTAGGATGAAGGAGCGGAAGGTCCTGCATGAAATAAAATATAGTCTCCCGTTACTTCACGAACACATGTACGCACACAAAAATTTGAACAAGACGTATAGATTATTACCTGCCCCTCCGCTATAAGACGTCCTCGGTGGGTATCCTCGTACGCGGGGTCAAGCAGGTGGAATTGTGCCATCCTATAAAAAAAATCAATAAAATAGAAATTCAATATACAATGAAACATAAACTTAGAAATGTACAAGTAATTGACACAATTACAAGCATAAATTGAGACATGCATAACTAATTGAATGAATACGACAAATATGAAATAATGAAAGCAACCAATAGTCGCACCTCACTAATCTGCCAATGGCAAATGCATGAATTATGGACCAGTCTACCGCACTTGCCGCACTCGTACTGCTCGGAGTCAGTAAGAAATGGGGTTCCTCTCCCACGCCTCGTTCTTTTAGGGTATCTGATCCATAACCATCATATGTGTGCGGCGGACGCGGCGAGCCGGGACGCACGAGGCGGCGTGGGCCGGTAGGGGCGACGCGTGGCGGTCGTGGGACGGCCGGCGCTCCGCGCGGCGAGGCAGCGCGAGCGGGCTAGGGCCGCAGGCGGCCGGCACGGCGGGGGCCGGCGCGGGTGCGGGCTGGGGCTACGGACGGCGGGGGCAATGCGCGGTTGCAGGCGCGGCGGTGTGGCAGTAGTGGCGGCGCCCTGGCTCGGGAGTGGTAGAGAGAGGAAGAGAGAAAGGAAGGGAAGGCCCATACGTGAGACAGGGCTAGGCGCCAAGCTCGACGCCAAGATCCACGATGTCGAGTTTGACTCCAAGATCCACGGTGCTGAGCTAGCTGCCATGTCAGCGTCCACGCCGCCAACGTGGCCCCGACCTAGGCGCCAGAGTGTATAACACCGAGACGTGTAAGCTCGGCGCCACCAACGATGACGCTAAATTAAAGATTCAGATTTTAAAAGCATACCTCTAGATATATATTTATGATTTTTTTTTAAAAAAAGGCTAAAAATAATAAAAAAATCGGTCGGTCCGACGGTAGGCGACGCGCTCACCGGCCACGTGCTGGGCTGGACCCTCCCCGCCGCCGGTGCGGCAGCCGGCAGGTAAATGGGGCCATGTTTAGATTGCAAAAAATTTCAAACTGATGAATAGTAGCACTTTCGTCTTATTTGGTAAATATTGTCCAATCGTGGACCAACTAAGCTCAAAAGATTCATCTCGTGATTTCCAACTAAACTGTGTAATTAGTTATTTTTTTTACCTACATTTAATGCTCCATGCAAATAGCTAAAAATTGATGTGATCGAGAGAGTGAAAAAATTTAGAATTTAGAGGTGATCTAAACAAGGCCTGGGGAGCCCAAGATCAACGCACCTGTCCCGTTTACGGCTCGCTCCATCTCACGGTCTCACCCACGCATGTCACTGTCACCTCGTCAGCTAGAATGCTCTAGCAGTTGAAAAAAAAAGAGAGAGACCATATCTGAGCGAATCCCTACAGGTTTCATAGCGGTCCGTCGTCCATATTTAAGGTAACCTCCTTCGTTAAACAAAGCAGCAGATACACTATAGTAGTGTGGTTTCATCTTCTCTTGTTTTTATACGCAGCGGCGGACACACGTACGGCATGCAACAGACTTCACGTGTATTGTACTGCAAGATTCACAGGTTTTCCTCTCAGATTTTTTTTTATTTCCGAGAACACGAATTCACGTGTATTTCGTTAAAAAAAGAAAAGTACAATAAAACGGCTTACACAACACAATCATGGAAGAACTCGTAGCGCAGGTTACAAAACCACAGAGAAAATGGCTGTGAACCTAAACGACAACAAAATAGAAAGAAAGACGGTAAGAAGAGACCCTCCACCACAAGCCTAACATACTGGAGCTGCAACTAAAAAACATCGACGCAAGGTTGTTGTTGGGTTCATAAATCCGAGGTCCCTCGTGGATCGGCTTCCACGTCAGGGCTCGGCCCAGGAGGACGACTTCTTTTCTTCGTGTACCGGCCCGAGAGTCTAGATTCGACAGACCGAAGCGCTCGCTTTGGGCCCTGGCCGTCTTCGGCCCATCTTACAAACTGGAGCACTCGCTTCAGGCCCTGGATGCCTTCGGCCCATCTTGCCGACCGGAGCACTAGCTCAGGCTCAGGCCAACTTCGAACGGCCTCTCCGGTCAGAGCGCTAGCGTCAGGCCCCGGCCGCCCTCGCACGGCCTCCGCTCGGAAAGCCTGACCCAAGGACCGCCTCCGACTCCGACCCATGTCTCCGACCGAGGTTCATAGATAACCCTGCCCATCGCTATTCTCCGACTGGCACGCCAGAGCCGACTGGGGACGCCCGCTCGGATGGAACCAGAAGGCGTACAAAGGAAGGCAAGACGGGGCTCGCAAGTCAAACCACGGCACCAGGGACCATACCCTGTGGAACAGTACTTTACAACCACCCTGCCATAAATAGTATTGTAGGCACCAACGTTTACCTCTATAGTATTGTAGGCACCGGTCAAAACACCCGTACGGTAAGACCTGTGGGCGCCGGAATTCACCATACCAGGTGAACGTGGTAAAGCCATGCCTCCAGTCGGCGAGACATCATTTTTGTAGGTACCGACGTCCTCCAGTCTTGAAGAAAGCAGCTCAACCTCCCACATGTACCTGACATTCTGCAGTGACATCAACAGTATCGCGGGCACCCACCATTGTCCCATCCCCATCGACGTGGGCGACAAGGCTTAGAAACATCCGTACTCTCTCTCCCTCTCATTTGTAAAGCCATCCCCTTCTTCTATAAAAGGGGATGTGCTCCCTCCAAGCACAGGTAGTTCACCCAAGTCGACCTCTTTAAGTTCAAGTTCAGGGTTAGACACTTCGTTCTTAGCATAGCTCCTGTCGATCTTGGCCCTTCCGACCGGACCGACCAGACACCCCATCTCTCTCTCTCGTTTGTAACCCCACTATAGACTTTGAGCATCTGGACTCGGGAATAAAGTCACCGACCGACCCAGACTGGACGTAGGGCACGTTGCCTGAATCAGTATTAATCCTGTGTCATTGAGTGCTAGGCCACCTCCGATCACAACGTACAGCAAAACTACAAATATTTACTAGTTGGTCACTTTCTGTACCGACAGTTGCCAACGTAGAAGATGAAGCCGCGGTGACAAAGCATCTAACATGAAGAGACAAGACAACGGCAACAAAGTATCTGCCCAAGCAACACTATGGCCAAGCACCCGCCAAAGACAAACACGTGGCTAAGTATCCGCAGGTGAGGAGGCTCAACACGCACTCAACTACATCCGCATGAGGGGGAGCCTGAAGTGACATCGACGGCAAAGTATCTGCCCGAGTAGCAACAACGACAAAGCATTCATCAAGGAAGAGCGACAGTGGCAAAGCATCTACTGCTAAGGGCTTGTTCGCTTAAACTTATCAGCCGACTTATCAGCTAGAATCTATAGTATTTTTCTCTCACAATAAAACAGCTTTAGCCGGCTTATCAGCCGGCTTTAATACCAGCCGAACAGGCCCTAAGAACCAATCGACCGCCACAACATCTAACAGGCTGAACAAACCAATGCGAAGAGAAAGCTTGAAGCACGCATAGGAGCAGCACACGACAGAGCGGCTCCGGCGAGAGGCGTGCCGCAGAAGTGCTCTAGCGATGCCTTCATGAAGGAAATTGACATCTGCCCAACAACGCTGGAGAAGCACCCAAGTAGGTCTTTTGACCCTAGCCTACCCTCGACGAACAGAATCATCGATGATGCCTTCAAGAAGGTGGATGACGCAGGTTGCGTCACCGCTCCCGGCCCGGGGGAACCAGGCAAGGTTTTTACCCTGAGACCGTACATCCACAAGAGTAGGCCACCCCCTGGCACCCACAACGACGGTTCCACACCACCAGAACCGGCACCAAATGCGCGACAGCCTCAACACCACCAAAGAACCGGCCCACATATCACTGTCCACCAGCAACCCCCGCAGCCAAACGCCCCGTGCCAGCAACCAGGCTGGCTGCCAGGGGTGTCTGGCCGACCACACCGGCATGCAAGGGTGTCTGGGCGGCCACACCGGCATGCAGGGGTGCTGGCCGCCACCGACACGGGTAGGGTGAAGCTGGACACTGCTACGGTAGCCACTAGCTGCCCTTGGTCTTTCACAGCACGAGCTGACCCACTGCAGCTCCGACGCCCCGGTGAGCCTGCGAGCCCCACGAGTCGTGACCATAGCCGCCGGCGGGGAGCGGCCCCGTCCTCCGGCGGCTATGAGCCGGCCGCGGCCACGCGCGCACCGGTGGCGACCTCCCGAACACATGAAGCCGTGCAAGGGGCACACGAAAAGACCGCACGCAGGCAGCCAGCCTGTTTCGCTCGAGCGCGAAGAGGAAGGGGGGCCCTACGAGGAGGAGCTAGATCCGACGAGGGGGGGGGGGCAGATTCGGCCATCCAACCGGCCGGCCAATCCACCCGCGACCACGCTGAAGAAGGACAGCGTCCCCAGTGAAAGGAAGCCCAGATCCGGCGATGGAGAGGCCCGATCCGACCATGGGGGGCCCGGATCCAGCCCTCCTGTCGGCCGGCTCGCTGGAGGAGCTCGAGGAAGAGGCATGGTGGTGGAGTGGGGGAGGATGGGATCGGTTGTGCGAGCTGCCGCTACACGCAGGAGGGCAGCTACGGTGGCGGGAGAAGACGTGGTGGTGTGGGTCGAGCGGCTCCAGGGTGTGGCCCCCGAGTCACCCAAAGGGAATGCTCGGGGGAAGGGTCTCATTCTCGTTCTCTTCGAAATGTGTCTGTCCGTACATACCACGCTTTTGCGGCGGGTCCACACACCATACACTTCAATTATTTGTCAGGTTCGTTTGGTCGATAAACTATGGCTGAAAGTATTGTTGACCGATTTATTATAAAAAAAATATTATTCATTGATTAAAAAAATACGGCTTATAAGTTCAGTGAACCGGGTGCAAACTCATGAAGTTATTGCGGGCAAAACTTGATGAGTTGCGTGTAAAAATAGTACCGCCGAGATAAGATGTTCTACAAGCACGTTTTTGGTGGGCAACAACGGAGTATCTTGTTTCTCAAACAAAATCGAGCACAACGACGACTTATAAGTCGTACTTCAAATCAGTGAAAGATACTTTCGGTCATAAAAGTCCAAATAAATATGACGGTAATAAAGTTCTACTATCTTACGGACCACGGCATTTCGCTGCATTTAGCTTTGTCACGTCGGAGTGTATTTTGCACGAAAGGGACTGAGGCGTACTACGTGTAGTGTCCACGTTTATGCACGACATGAGCGTATCTTTTTAGCGCGTGTTTAATTTCAGAAAGTTGGAATTTAGGATTACTGTAGCACTTTCGTTTTTATTTGGCAATTAGTGTTCAATTATAGACTAATTAGGCTCAAAACGTTCGTCTCGCAATTTCCCACCAAACTGCACTTTCGTTTTTATTTGGCAATTAGTGTTCAATTATAGACTAATTAGGCTCAAAACGTTCGTCTCGCAATTTCCCACCAAACTGTGCAATAATTTTTTTTTCGTTTACATTTAATGCTCTATGCACGAGCCGCAAACATTTAATATGATAGGTACTATAACACTTTTTGAAAATTTAGGATGGAAGGGCTTACCAAGAAAATAAAGTCCGGTCTGAAAAAAAAAACTGAAAAAAATAGATTGCAGGAGAAACGAACAGTGCCTAAAAGTAGCTACCGGGCGCATCATCTCCAATCCACTGCTGATTAATAGTGCCCTCCCGTTTTCTACACTCAGATCACTGCTCATCCACAGTCTTCCTCGCCTGACCGTCCGATCAGCCGTCCAGCCGCGTGATGCCTGCCACCATCGAGCGCGCGCCCCAATGGCCCTATCCACGCGTCCGCATCGCCCACCAAAAAAAAATACCGTCCCCAACGAAAGAAAAGAAACCTGCCTCGAGCCTCCGCCGCCGGAACGCCGCCCCGCCTGCGCCCTCCGCTTGCCGACCGGCGCGGCCAGGCCTCGCAGGGCGCCGCTGCGCCCTGCCTCGGTTCTGCCGCCGGGCCGCTCCCTTCATTCCTCTTTGTTCTGCCATGACTGCGGTCTCCGCCTCCCTTCTTCGTTGCAGCGAGCAAGGTCGCCTCTCCTTCTCCTTCTCCCGCTCCCCTTCCCTCAACTCCTCTCCTTACTGCGGGGATCTGCCCTCCTCTCTCCTCTTCCTTGCAGCGAGCAAGGTCACCTTGACGGCTGCGTGCGTGCCCAGGTGGGGAAAAAACTACTCCTCTTTTGATTGTTTGCGCAGGTCTGTATGCCTATCGCCTTCAACGTTGTCTCACGCTGCGCCCCCCAAAAATCCAGGTATTCTTGGTGGACAACAGCCAATCTTGGCCTAGACGTGTTTCAGTGTTCTCCGATCCCACTAGCTTAGTTGCGCAAATTTTACTTCCCAAGTTATTCTAAACTAAATCCTGACCTACACTGCTAACGTAGGTTGTGCCATGGCGCATAAGAACTAAATAAATATCATATGCCTTCTCTGTCTCATGCGCAATGTAGTCATATTTGTTATGGAATCGTCCTATTTCCACCCTGGTTATTTCAGATAGTTTTTCCTAAACGTAAAATTACTTTAGTTTCGTATACTTCCTCTATGTCTTGGACTGCCTTCTTGAGTCCTGCTCATTAGTCCTAATTCGGTGTCAACATGTTTGTCAGTGCTTTGTGTTTCTAAGTATTAGCAACCGCTAAACTCATTTATCTACTGCTTGCGGTTGATTCACATTCTTACTGTTCTGCCTCAGCTCTGGACCATTGCATTGGGGCCTTATAATGCAGCTCCGGACACATACGGTGTCTCCACTCTGAAATTATCATGGGATATTACAGCAAAGGTTTGTTCCTTCTCGCTTCTCAGGGTTGGTGTTGTACTTTTGAATTTGACCATCTTATTTTTTAGTGACCAAAATGACTGTGATTTATCAATGAATTGCTTTGCTACAGAATGTTTCTGTCAAATTGGAAAATGACGAGACATTAGAGCCACAGACTAATTTGTTAGGGTTATAAAAACAATCTGCATTTCAGTTACCATGTGATTTTCCCATTAGCATACATGATGACTCGAGCGCTAATTTGTTTCTAACATGTCAAAACATAAATATTACCTACTTTCCTGGATGAATGTACTGATGCAATTTTCAAATGCTCAATCTGAACATAAAATTCTCCATATGAACATGGCAAAAATATATTTCCTTTCCACCACTGAATTTTGGTCCATCTCTGCATCTTTGAATGCTGACGATTTGGAATAATGAAGACTAGTACATCATGCGCGCCATCGCGCGCGCCGCGTAATTAAACGGGAAATCAAATAAGAGCGCAGAGATCCAAATTGTACTTATATTACATACATGGATGTCATGAAGCCGGCAATGTTTCGAGTTGGAAGGTTAGGGTAGTGTTACTGATATATTACAACAGTTGACGCCATGGGTTCAGTCATAGGTTATAGCCTGTCATAGTTGGTGGTAGAGTACAGTTAGTAGCAAGTAGTATTCCTATTTTCATAACATTGGATAGTGGGATCCTGGACTATAAAAGAACGCTGAAGACGGTCCCAAAAGCGCACAGTTTGCGTGGTGGCATAGTAATTTAGGCAGGCAAGTTTTGAACCGGTGTTCTAAATACCAATGTACATTGTGTTGAAGATGAGCTTGGGTGTACGCGTTGTGACAGCCATTGACAAGGCGATGCATCAAGAGGTTTTACAATCTGTACAAAACATTAGATAGTTTGAGATGATAATAGCAGTGTTGAAGAAGGCGGCTCTAAAATACCATGCCAGTATGTACCTAAAAGCCTGTATCACTTTTTCTGATTGCCTGACGATGATCTGCGTCCACCAGACTTGGCCTGCGGTTTAGTGTCCTGAGCTCTTGGGCTGGAAGTAGTTGATACTTATCATTGCTGAGAAGTTGCACAGAAGGATTATATGGTCATGTTCTAATTTATCATTCTAAACAGTTTGGCAAAAATCTGGAATCTTGGATTTATAGTTTGTGTTTAATACCTTTTTGTTCGGCTGTCTATGTGGTCCTCCGGATGCTGTTCGTGTGTACTTTCATCATGTCCGGTGATCTGGACGTCTATGTTGAGTTCCTGAGAGGAAAAGTATGTGATCGACAGAGGTAGTTGAGTATAGTTAACAGGAAGTCTGTAGTCATATTTGGTATGTGTGGGAATGCATCAGGTCGTGCGGTGTACAGTGTACGTGGTAAAAAGATATGATTTGTGGATACAAACAGGATAAACCTCCTCATGAGTAGATTGTTTCTCAAATAGTTTCCTCTTTGCAGGTTTGTTTTCAACATGGGTCGACGATTTTGGCAGGCTGGAAAACATAGCATCAGAATTTGCAAATTGGCAAGTAATGTTTGAATAATTAATCAGTGGTAAGTGTGAGTTGTAGTACTTTAAATACAGCAGGCATGTATAATATTCAAAAGCAATACTGCATAACAGAGCAATATAGAACAACGTGGCAGTGATATAAGATTATCCGAAGCTATACTAATTGTGGTGATGAAATAAACAGAATTACAGAATACTACTACTTTCATGTGAGCAGAAGAAAATGGCGGTTGTATGTACAAGGATCTAAATTTATCAACGTGCATCGACCAGCAGTAAGGGAAAACTGTAGTAATTTTTTTTGTGACTTACTGAATGTAATAGGAGTTTAATATAGACTGGTGAAAGCGCGCGCCGGCAAATCATCTGATTAAGGCGCAGGCAAAAAATATGTTTAATCTTTGGATGGAAACAATATTAGGAGTTTAATATAGACTGGTGAAAGGGCTCGCACCATCGCGCTCACGTGCAGTTACAAATGTAGAGACTGAATTGGTTTGAGATATATCACGAAGTACTTATGGATATTCATAATCTGAGTGAATGGAAAAAATGACGATATATATAGGAACCTAAGCCATTGGTTTGAGATATACCATGAAGTACTTATGGATATTCATAATCTGAGTGAATGGAAAAAATGATGATACATATAGGGAGCTAAGCCTTTCTTTCGCCTAAGTTTGGACTGCAGATAACGAAGTACAGAGTGAAACTTGGAAGGAAGCCGAGACTGGTCATATTGTAAGGTTGTAGGAAGCACAACAAAAGTAAACTAAATGCAAGTACCTATGGTCAGATGAGTCCGTTTTTGGCAGAGTTCGCATCTGTGTTTTTTTATTTCTTGGACAGCTGGAAAAGATGAGATGGACAATTAGAAGTGCTGCATAGCTTAAATCATAACTGTGATGCCAAATAATCACAAAAAAATTTAGCACTCTCGTTTTGTTCATGACTGCGGACTCTGCATAAGAATCGCCAAGGCAACAGTAGCCAGTAGACATTGATCAGGATGTACCTTCTGAATCATGTATTGTAGCAATGCAATATGAATCATAGTCCTTAACCAATCAGAATAGATTAAGTACATAGCAAACCAGAAAAAAAACACTTTAGGTTAGAAGCAGATGCACATCTCCTATGCAGGTGTATAACTATTTATTTTAAGAAATCAGGAAAGAATATCCTATGCAGGTATACATATCCTATGCAAGGGCAGTAACAAAAAGTAGAACGAACTATATGCACCAGCATATATATATATATGATTGAAAGCCCCACAAATATGCCAGTTCGAACACAAGAGCATTAGCTATAGAGCAGCCACAGTTTTAATTAACTTGTCATACGAAGATAGATGTGTGTATTTAACTTTTCGTCAACAATTAGGAGGCCTGTATCTTTTTGGGAACCCTCACAGCAGCAGCTAATACATGGCTATTATGACACAACAACCAATATGTGGCTTTTTTTTGGAGCAGTTGGAAAAGATATATTTGAAATAGAAATTCTATGTAGCATATAATAATATTACGTCATCGTCATTTAAAGGCATAGATAGAAACAATGTACAGAAAATAATTTGAAGGCTATTCTTTTTTCTTGCTGCTACAGTGAAGAAAGAAGCGTTGGGTATGTTGACTGTATTCCTGATCTTAAGACCTAGGAAGGCAAACCTGAAAAGTTGACACCAAATTCATATGCTGAATGTTAGATTTGCTGACATAGCACGGTATGGAACATATGGCCAACAAATATCAGAACAAGAGAGTGGAGCGCTTTTTTTTTGTTTGGCTGAGATGGTGGTTCAGCTGCGATTCCATGTGGGCTATGTTTCAATAAAATGTAGTGAAACAAAGCATAAGTGGAGACTAAATTAGTGATTTGAGAGGAAGTACCTAAGTTTGAAAAAATGCAGGTGGACAACACTTATTATGTTTTACAGTCTACAAAGATGTGTAGCACTGAATCCATAACGCGGTTCATACATGCCTGAAGTTAAAAGAGGCAGCAAGATTTGGACATGCGGTGACCGGTTAACTGGAACAATGTAGAGGCACTGTTGTGTGTAGCAGAAATCATTGCCATTTCCAGGATAATAACAGGTAAGAAAGGCAGAGGAAGAGGATAACTCACCAAAACGATGAACTGAGCTTAGAAGCTGTTCTCTACGGATTGAGAAAGTGTTGCCCCTACATAAGCAAGGGAGCCCAACCTAGAAAATACGGACATATATATCATAATTGGATCGGAAAATATCATGGAGCAATAAATCTCTTCTGATTTCACTATGTTTTTTTAGGACACACGATAGATGAAAGAACTAACTACTCGTAAATCTGTTCACAATCTTCTTTTCGGACAGCAAATGCACATTATCTAATATGTGAAATACGTTGCATCATTTTAGACAGGAAACACCTCCACAAAACCTTAAATTTACAAATGTCTTGAAAAATAGGGAGGACTGAGAAAGAAGGATGTGGACATATCAATGACCAAGGAACATGATCAGTGTTGTTTGTAGCAGAAATCATTGTCATTCCCAGGATAACAGGTAAGAAAGGCAGAGAAAGATGATAACTGAGTCAAACAATGAATTGAACTTGGAAGGTGTTCTCTACAGGACTGAGAAAATACTACCCCTAGATCAGTAAGAGAGGCCAACCTAGAAAATATAGACATATCATAATTGGATCAGAAAATATCATGGAGATTTAAACAGTTAAAAAAATAACAGGACAAGGCAATCTACTAAGGATAATACCTCTGAATCTATAATAAATAGACAGCCTTCGGCAGCATGCTTAAATGCTGAAGGTGGGTGCAAGAATTTGACTGACTCAAACTCCTAATCCTCAAAGTTCACGGAAGATCCAATCTGCAAAGTGGAGGAAAATGGCAATTCATAACTCTGCATGGATGTAAACCTTGTGGTCATATAAATAAAATCATAACTCAAGGTAACAGGAAGCTATGGTTGCATAATCTAGAATTATCCCATGGCTGTTGCTAAGGATGATCTTATGCTGGTTACTGTCAGAGATTAAAATGCGATCCCTACCTTCATCAACTGATAGGCATGGTTCAGCACATTGAAATATAGAATATCACTTTTCCAGTACATATAAGTTTACTTTCACAAGGAACAGAGTATGGAATCGCAGATCTAAACATGTCTACATATTTTTTCAAGACCAGAGCATGGAATCGCAGCTGTAAACATAGATCTCTGAGTTTAGACATTTAGAAAACCTAACCATAAGGAGATAGTTCTCCTTGCCTTTGTTAAGAGAGGTAAAGACTATGCCCTTTAGGGAGTTACTAACTGTACTGTGAGCAGCTGGGAGTGTAGAAAAAAAAAATAGATTGCAGCAGGCACGGACGAACTCAATTACTACATTCAGGATATGGAAAAGGGAAAAAAGGGCAGAAGATAAGGTCAACAAACCAGGTACACAGCACTAACAAAATCATTTCTGGACACTGCATTGAACTCTAATGTGAATATATCCAACAGATGAATCATCATTTTCTCTTTTCTACAAACCACAGAAAGCTGTAGTTGTAACAACCAGTCGTGTCTGCATCTTCATTGTCTTAACAGGAGCGCAGTCACCATGTTTAACCTACAGATAACATAAGGAAGATCACAATACTCAGATAGTTAAGAAAGATCCTGAATCCTGAGATAATCCAGAAGACAGAATTTATTTAGATTGTCCATTACCTTCATCGTGACCAACTTCTCGTTTGGACCTTGCAGCATGGATGAGGCGTGAAATGCAGATTGACCTCTTACATCAACGCCGCTGACTGATAAAAGTCGATCACCCTGATGCTTGATCAAATAACTTGAACGTTGATCTAAACTGTGCATCCTATCCAAATATAAGAAGTGTATCATTAGTTGACCTATACATGTATATAGAATCAAAGATTATAAAATAGACACGTTCAAAGATCTATACGTATTATATTATTGGGTAGTCCAAGCAACCAGACTCAAATATACCAAACAAGAGTTCATTGTGATACTAATATCATCGATAACAAAGTACAAAACAACTATACGCAGAACTGACAGCTGAGAGCAGTAGAAACTAAATTGGGCCAAAGCTTAGAAGCTAAACTGCATGCAAAACCAACAGTCGAGAGCAGTAGAAAGTAAATCGGGCCAAAGCTTCTAAGTTGCGAGACCTGTAGGGTTTAGCAGCGAGGCAAAACATCGTGAGCTGAAATAAGGCAGGATTCGCTGTAGCTCATTGAACTTCTTGGAACTTACTTTGATATAGACAAGGGCTGTCCTTTGTAGCTTAGTTACTAACGTTTCTTTAATGTCATTTAGAGGCAGACATGCGAGTAGTTTCTTTAATCAGTTGGACATCTTAAATGGGAGTGCAGTGGAAAGCTGCTCATATCCAACTATATTAATTTTAATTGGAAGCCGTGGGTTTGCCCTAACTATTTTGTAGGGGCATCACTGTTGCAACTAGACCTTTTTTTATCAGCAGATGGCAAAGCACAGAGCAATTTAAATGTAGGTCTAGTCCTAAAATTACAAATTATTTTAGAAAATACCAAGAACCAAACATAGAAATAGTAAGTAAAATCTAGCTGCAATAATATTTGGATTTGGGGCTGGGATTGGAGACCTGAGGATGCAGCGACCGTGAATTATGTCAACATTGTTGTCCTATACTTTGCCTGCATGGAAGAGATTTGGGAAGCATAAATTAGTGGCACAGAGGATCCTTTTATGACAACTGCAACAAAACCCATGCACACGTAGAGCCAAAATCAAGCTATGCAATACAAAGGCGAAATTGGACAAGATACATAAAAGGTATTCATGCATGGAATCATAAATCCAAACCTAAGGGTTCTGTCAAGCCAACAGAACTCATCAAACTGTAATGCTATCTAAAAAAACTCGCTCTCAAACACTAACATCCTATTTTTTAGGTTACATACATAATCAGGTACATACGCCAAGCCAGTTATAGGATGAAAATATTTGTGTCCATCTTTCCAGAATTCCCAATGGGATTGGATCCGTACATAGTTTTCATCAGGGTGAGTAGCCATCTCTCCCAAGCACATGACTGAGAAGTTAAAATATCATGTAATGTTTCATGTTGTTACGTCCGCTGACAATTTGATTTAGTATAGCACTACAAAAGATAATCTAAGACTGTAACGGTGAAGTACACAAACTAGCTAATCTGATGAAAGAGACTGCCTAACAAATTTTCATTCATTGAGCAATCGCATACTGCATATGACTACTATTAATAGGTTTAAAATGACTCATGGCTTGTCAGCGAATTGCACCTGATGCAAGCTGTCGAAGAGTTAAAGGGGTGGTGGGTATTACTCTAATAATTCGCCGTCCGACCGAAATGGAGTTTACTGGCCACATGTTCCTCCTGCCTATTCGTAATGAGCAAACCCACATAACAAGACTTGGAAAAAGTTCGCACATAGAATGGAAGTAGAGGCAATAGGAAGACACATAGGAGCGATACCTAAGGAAAGTACCTTTTTATAATCTCCAACTGATCCTGAAGAAGCCTCGGACGTTCACTGTTTTTTTAAGCATTAGCGTCGTACGGTATGCCCTGGAAAATAGAGGATTAATTTGCTGAAGCTGGAGCCAAATTGAAAAGAACAGCGAAGAAAACACCAGTTGGATCCAGTGGAGACGGGGACGCCTCGCGCCGGATCCGCCTGCTCGGCGCAGATCGACCGCCTCCGTTGCCGGCGCGAGGTCCAGGCCGTGTTCCAGCTTCAGATCCTCCGCCGGGAGGGGCCCCTCGAGCGGCCGCCTCAGATCCACCGCCGAGTCTGCTGACGTGACCTCCCCGTGTCCATCCACGGCTACCACGGAGGCCCCTCCACCGCCAGAGCCGTCCGCCGCGTCAGGGCCTCAGGTGCATGGCCGCGCGGCCGTGGGGACGATCAACGACGAGGGGCCAAACCCTAGGCCGCGCGACCCGCTGGCTTGCTTCGCGAGTAGGAAGTGGCGTGGCGGTGGTGTTGGTGGAGGAGGAGGAGGAGCAGGACGAGGAGGAGGAGTGTGGCCGCCGCCGCGCGGAGGGCTGTCTACCGCCGAGTTCGGCCGGCGCCGTCGCCTCAGTCGCGTGGCGACTCGCAAAGCGAGGAAAGGAGCGTAGAGGCGAGAGGATGAGGACAGGCACAGCACCGAGACGGAGAATAACTGAAGGACCGAAGGCTCCAGAAGCCGCGGACACGAACAGTGGAAGAAACGATCTCTGGACGTCGAATCGAAGATCGAAGGGCTGTAAACTTTTGTGGCGACGTGGCCAGCCTGAGCGACGGCCAAACCTCCCTGCTTTGATAGTAAGAAATGCTGATCCACAATGAAGTTGATTGAAAATTTGAACTGCTGGCGTCTTACAATCAGTTTTCTCTTGTTGATTAAATCTGTGTTTCGTCCATGAAAGAGCCACGCTACATATGCCCTAATGCGTAATTTGGATTGGTATAAAAATTTTCTATTGCTACATTAATTATATTAATCTGTAACGACAAACATATTTCCCCTGCATAGTTGTTTACTCATATTTTTCCACATATATCAGACCTCTGTTTGCTGTTCGTCTAACTTTCTATTATGAGACCTATGTTTCCCTCCTGTTTTTAGACATGCAAAGACCTTTCCTGCTGACATGTTCCTTTTAAGTTATCATCTCAGGACTACAATGTACTTAATGCAATCCATACTATTTTCTATACCTATAGTTTTCATATTGAACATCATTAGATGTACCTTAATTGTAGGCTTTGTAAATGTTATGACTGATCGAATGGCATAAAAAATCCATGTAATTGTGTTGGTCAGTGGGTTTTATCCTGAACCTGGCTTCCTCATTTTTCTCAACAGGCAGGGGTGATGGTTCTCAATGCCTTACCATCCGGTACACCTACTGCCCCATCAATGACAATGATTATTTATGACCTTTCGATTTATTCAGATTTTTTTACATGGCCCTGCCCAAGGTATGCACAATTGTTAGCCAAGCCCTATATTTCCCTCGATGTTTCTACACATGAAAAGACATCACGTGCCAATATGTTCCTTTAAGTTACTATTTTAGGGTTATGATGTGCTGAATATGCAAACCATAAATCCTGCTTGACTCAACGATGTTTGTATCCATCTCTTATCACTTCGTGGAAGACCAGGTTTCCTGCTGCATGTCAACACGCTGAGTCCATTACGCTGCTAAATCCATTGCTATATATTGCCGTACAGCTTTCCGTACCTAACCATGGTAGTATACGACTATACGCCTTTAGAGTATTGTCCACAATGAATAAGATCATTGAGCAAATCGGTTCTTCATAACCATATAGCCAGTTGCCTAAAATTGGCTATCTGCTCTTAATAATTAATTTATTTATTTGTTTGCTACATGCATTGTAGGCACTGTTCCACAAATGAGGACATACGCAACCAATGTACTCAGATTGGCCAGATCTTCTCACTACCCTCAATTTTCGTTACCATTAGTCGCCCCTAATTTGTTATACTCTAATTCAGGTCTTACCGTGTCAGGTTCAGTCCAGTGTCTGCTGTCCCCATGTAACAATTCAGGTCTTTGGCCCATGGCGAAATGAGTCTCCAGATCCAACTGAACCATCCCCGTACTATGGTAACATTATCCTATGAAGGGCTCAAATAACATCCTATCTGTAACTAATTTTACTAATCTTTTTGTTCCATGTATAATCATATGATGTACTATAATTCTGGCTTGCTTACCTGCTAGTGAATTTATGAAACTGAGTTCGTGACTTCGTGTACCAGCCTGAAGAAGCCCACAAGACACATTTCAGTCACACACCCACGCGATACGTTCACTGCCTACCACCGGCTCGTACCCAACACCGGCCCACTACCCTTTCGGCCCAATCGAACATGGGTCCATCCTCCTATTCTTTTCCTTGCTTCCCTGAACATGCATTTGTTCCCTATGAGAAATGAACCTGTCCAGCTGCATTGGACGCGTGTGCAAGAAAGATGAATGATTCCAATTTTTTTGCACCCACCACAGCCATATGTGACTAGCACGTAACCCCGCGCGCGGGCAAACATGCCGTGCCCAACAGACTTAGTTTTGTGCCATGTATAAACAGATTAAAATAACGGCATATTTTATATAGGGACAATAGGACTATGAAAGTAAGAAGTTTTGGTGCTTCGATGGCAGTCGATGGTGGGGAGATGCTGATCTTGCATATGTGCCGAACAAAAGCACACAAACCTACTCCTTCCACTTGAAGCAACTGAAACCTGTGTGCAGATGGAAAAGGAGGCTTAAGACTTGGTAGTAAAAGTAACAGAGATTAACAAACACAACATTGTACCGAGAAAAGTTTTTTTTTTTTGGTTGGGTGGGTAGGGGGCATATTACCTGATGACAAAGTGGTGCAATACTACAGATTATGGAGCAAACAGGAACATGATTATATAAATAGGGCAGGAAACCTAAACCTGTGTAACCCTTACTATGAGGAAGGCATCTACTACAAATTAGACGTCACCAAAGTTTCATTAAGCCGGCCTGTTCGCTGGTTGGTTTCTGGGCTGATAAGCCCGACTGGTGCTGGTTTGTTGCGAGAGAAAAACACGGTTGGCTGACTGATAAGCCCTGGCTGAAACCAACAAGCGAACAGGCTGAGCAACAATAATGTTATTAGCACTATGAAGGACAAATGACAATGGCAAGAACACCAACAGTACATATGTATTTACCAAAAGGTTTAGGAACTGGGTCTGTGTCCTTGAAAAGTTAAAAGGAACCAACAGAGTCTTGTATTGTTAGATGGTGTGGACGATACTATGAAGCAATCATGGATGGAAAAACTATTACCTGCTACGGAAGGAGTCGCAATGCAGGCGTGGACTATGCAGCAGGAGTGATCTGAAAAGAGCGTATAGTCTATGCAATCCTTAGGTGAAACCTGAAATAGCAAGAGTTGTACAGGGAACAACTAACTGTAGCAATTTTGACCATATGTTTTTTTCAGCAAAAGATTTTTAGATACATCAAGTTTTCACATATATAATTCTTTATTGAACATACTTCATTAGTGTTATATACATTGGAGTATCTAAGAATTTTTTATAAGAAAAAATAGATGGTCAATAAAAAATTGCTGACAAGTAAATACAAACGGAGGCAAGTATATATGTAGAGCTCGGTTTCACGAGTGCGAAAACGGCGTGAACCTTCAATTCAATGATTTCTTCCAATTTCCCGTGCTCCAGCTGACTAGAGGGCTATTCTTTAAACGTTAACTAGAAACATTTTCTTTAATATACCAAGAGAAAACATCCCAAAGAATTGAATCTCCTAGGAAAGACATGTTAGTCAAGAGCACCTCGACAACTAAGTGTGGTGAAGTGTGAGAAGGATTTTTTTTTAAAGGAAGGATTTTCTTAATTTACAATTGTTACACCAAGTTGATACAATCCCGACCTTTGTATAAAAGCACAGAGTCTAAACAAAACAAAGAGAGATGAGTTAGGAATCAAAAGAGAAGGAGCAGGAAGAGATGGTGGACTCCGGTGGGTATCTGTCGTCATAGCGTTCAGAGGAACACAGGCACAGGAGACGGTGGGCAGAAATGGATGGGCCAGATGGAAGAGGCGCAACGGGCCAAGGAAGTGAAAACAGCCCATGGTGTATACGTTACGGTTTTCCATTACAGATTTTTAAACTTGGACCTGTGAGACCTATGTTCGAATGTGTTTAAAAAAAATTCTAACAAACTCACCAAACACGACCTTAGGACATGCATATAGGGTATCTGTTTACCTTATAAATGTTTGGGCAGGCCTATTTTCACAAAATATTAAGTACGATGCTATGAATAAACAGCCTGTTCGGCTGGGGCTGAAACGATCGTATACGATCATGTATTATTACTGCTGGCTGATTTGGTGTGAGAGAAAAATATTGTTCTAGATGAAAATTTACGATCGTTTACGACTGTGGGGGATATACCCCGGGTACCACAAGATGGTACATGGGCCGCACCATCCGAGGTGGCCCGGCCCGTAAGATCAAGGCGTGCATAGCAAGATTATAAGTTATACTAGATATTGTAATAGTACCAAATTGGATACTTTACTTGTAACCTTGTCTCTTCGGAGTATATAAGGAGAGACAAGGGTCCCCTAGAGGACAAGTTAATCTGTATACATCTCAATACAATACACAAAAGACACAGGACGTAGGGTATTACGTCGATCAGACGACCCGAACCTGTCTAAATCGCTGTCTCTACGCCTTGTGTCATCATCTGGTTCCTGATTACGCGCACCGTCTACCGATAATCTACCACCACGGGCACCCCCCTCGGTGGACTGCCGACCATATTTCGTCGACAGTGGCGTGCCAGGTAGAGGGTGTGCGCGCTGATCTGTGGCGAACCAGATGGACCTCAAAATCATCAACATAGTCCGCGAGAATTCGTCAGATCGCGGCAACAACCATCGACGTCCTGCGAGCGTCGTCCCACAATGATATCCGACGGCGGCGCTCTTCCTGTCGTGGGACTGTGGTGTCTCCAGGTAACTTGTCGCGGGATCAACAGGTGGCCTCGACGATCAGCATCGCGACGAAGAGTGGCGCCTGCACTTCAACAAATCTAGCGACGGAACCGCTGCCACGTGATAGGCCTTGATCCGACATCGCGGGCGGTGCTGGTCATTACGTGCATCATCACCAGAAGGATCAGAGGCCACATCGATCAGAGGCCACATCAACGATCGAACCATGCCCATGCAACCAAGGAAGCATATACGTGGTATACAGGGCCATGCATCAATGGAGTGCGTATACATGTATATGTCACCGTTTTCTTACATAGCATCTGATACTTTCGTACAAGACCATGCATGCAAGCCAATTTGCATGTATGCATGCACCATACAGGCAAGACGATTAATCAACCAGCTAGCAATCAAGAGCACATGCGCATCTACAAGATCCAACCGGCTATGGAATCAATCTGCTACGACGGCAACTCGGCAACTTCCGTTGCGGACTGACGTCTCGATCCGGTCGTCGTTCCGAGAAACTCCTGGTGACGGAATCCATCCACAAACGGCGGTAAAAACTGTGGAAGATCTAAAGCACAACTTCATTGAGGTCGACTTCATGGGTACGTGAGGCACGTACGGCGCCATGCAGCGGCTTGCCTGCCTCTGCACGGGCACTGCCGCATCAGTCTACCTTCAGCAGGCAAGCAAGCTATTGAGCAATCCAAATCCAAGATGTACACGTCCCAGGGTGCGTGCGTTTCCATCTGTTAACAAGAAAGCAGCGAAGAGTCCATATACAAGCGACGCTCTATATACCTCTACGACAGCACCACACGGATTGACATCGCCAAGATCCAAACCACATCCGACTCCAACTCAGACACGACGGGGGCTTTGGCTTCTGCAATGATTGCCTCTGCTCCGACGTCTACACGACATGACCCAATCCGACATGCAAGTATCAGGAGTTGTATGTATTCATACATGAACGCTTGCATGTACGTGCATCTACAGCACCATGCATACGAAGACCATGGATCATACAAGCAAGCCGTCTTTATCCAAGTCTCTCCACCAGTGGACGTCGAGGCCATGCGTTTCGCCCCAGGAACACAGTTCTACTTCGACGCTTTTTGACTTCGACACCAACGGGATCGACGCCGACAACTTCAACCCGTGCTCTGGACTTCGTCAAGCTACGCCACGACTCCGCACGTTGCTGAACTCCGACCACTGAACTGATCGAGCAGCCACGTCGACCATAGATCACGTCGACCACGTCCTGAGCGGCTCCGCCGAGCTCCGACCACCTCGACCACCAGACCACATCCAGAGCAGCTCCGCCGAGCTCCGACCACGGACCACGTCGACCACGTCCCGAGCGGCTCCGCTGAGTTCCGACCACGTCGACCACCAGACCACGCCGCAATGATGATCGCCACGAAGAACGGCGCTATGACAACCGCGACCACCGTCACAACAGGCCGAAAAGCTCGAGGACCGGACAACTTCATCGCCACCGACCAGATTTCTATCCAAAGATAAGTACACTTCTAATATTTAATACAATTTTCATTACGACGTTTCTCCACAACGTCCTTGTCATGGTTATTCTTCAAATAACGTTTGTCCATGTATACTATCTTAAATATAACATACAACTATACTTAATGCAAATCCTCGACCAGTCATGTTGATGCTCGATGCCTCCAGAGACGGTCCTGTTTCCGGCTCCTCCCTACACGTGCACGAGCGTCTGCCCTCTGCGTTATGGGTGGTCGGCAGCGGCTCCTTAGCTACGCTTTGTTCTTCCTACACGTGCACGGGCTCCGCGCCCCGTGTTATGGTTAACGGGCTAGCTAGGGCTGGAGACTCAGCTACATACTAACTAGTCGGGCAATTTATATTAAGTATAAACACAAACTTCACATTAACACTGATGTTTACAAAGCACCAACTGCTTTATCACATCATGCTCATTTGCAAATGACTGCTGAGCGTCATACGCTATTTCTTCACCGCTGATTTTTCTCCATAATTTATTATTTTATACATCATGTACTACCATTCTACATATTTATATTGCAGGAATTTCGAGCTATGCTCGGGGACTTCGTCGCTCGCTTCTCGACCTACGCTCGGGGACTGCCTCGATCACTCTCCGACCACGGCTCGGGGACTTCGTCGCTCGCTCCTCGACCTACGCTCAGGGACTGCCTCGATCACTCTCCGACCACGGCTCGGGGACTTCGTCGCTCGCTCCTCGACCTTCGCTCGGGGACTGTCTCGATCACTCTCCGACCACAGCTCGGGGACTCCGTCGCTCACTCCTCGACCTGTGCTCGGGGACTGCTTCGATCACTCTCCGACCACGGCTCGGGGACTTTGCGTCTCGACTACATGTGACTGGCAACTCGCATATAGTTGGGATATTTTTTCTCACTTAGACCTTGCTACAAGGCTCATACCTCGCCTTTCAGCAAGCTCGGGGACTACATCGGTGCGATGCACCTGCCGGTGCATCTCGTATCGCCTGTACGACGATTGGGTTCTCAACTTAACTGGGAATTCTTTTTAGACCCTGGCACCACGTGCCTACGTTACCTACTACCAGGCTCGGGGACTAAGTGGGCGCACTTCACCTTGCGGTGAATGTGTTTGTTTTTCGACCCCTACGCCTCTGATGATCAAGGACGCTACGCTTCAAGACGCACTTACATTTCTTTTCAGAAATACAAGTGGGCACACTTCCCAGGACGGAAATCTTTTTCTTTCTTCTTAAGAGCACCTTACATTCTTCGGACAACCTACTTCTCCGGCGACAACGGTGGTCGAAGATGTCAAGAACTCAAGCCTCACTGTTCAGATAAGGTTAAAATGGCGTGTCGCATCAGAATACATGGCGCTTGGGGACTAGCTATGGGGGATATACCCTCGGGTACCACAAGATGGTACATGGGCCGCACCATCTGAGATGGCCCGGCCCGTAAGATCAAGGCGTGCATAGTAAGATTATAAGTTGTACTAGATATTGTAATAGTACCAAATCGGATACTTTACTTGTAACCTTGTCTCTTCGGAGTATATAAGGAGAGACAAAGGTCTCCTAGAGGACAAGTTAATCTGTATGCATCTCAATACAATACACCAAAGACACAGGACGTAGGGTATTACGTCGATCAGACGGCCCGAACCTGTCTAAATCGCTGTCTCTGCGCCTTTTGTCACCATCTGATTCCTGATTACACGCACCGTCTACCGATAATCTACCACCACGGGCACCCCCCTCGGTGGACTGCCGACCATATTTCGTCGACAACGACCAAGCGAACAAGCTGAAAATAATATACCCTGATTATTTAATACAAATTTGTCCCAAAATATTCAGTTTTTTTATAGATATTATAAGGGTTTAAAAATATAACCCCTAGGCTTGCACTAGTGGTAACTATTTTTTCTTAGAAACTACTACTGTTTTGAGATGTTTCCCAGTAGAATAGGGCCCTACAAGTTCTAGTCTTAGTTCCATGGTCTGTTTAAACAAAATGGTCTATTTTATAAACATTTGTTCCCTATGCATGGTTTGTTTTGGTAGGATAAATTCCAACGCATCACAGAAGTCATACAGCCTGTTCGCTTGTTGGTTTCAGCCACGATACAGTGTTTTCCTTTCACAACAAACCAACACCAGCCGGGCTTATCAATTCAGAAACCAACCAGCGAACAGGCTTCGTCTATTTTGACAAGTGGTACTAGTACACCTCCATCTAGTGAACCCAAGGGTAATTGGAGTGGTGAAGCGAAGGAGCAGACATGAGGGAACTCGTGAACCTAGACTCCACCAACCGACTGCCGTGCCATAGGTGGCCGTCAAGACTCGTGAGTTTTCCTAGCTGGGGTAGTGGATTTCTTCACGTGGCGTGTAGGAAATGTGCCATTCCAGCACTTTGAAGTCGAGTCGCTTCTATCTTCCAGAAGGGTGCCATGATGCCCTTTTATGCTTTGCAGGCGAAGTGGCTACATAAAATGGATGGTCCACTTTTCAGACGCTGGAGAAAAAGTGCACCAACAATGAGAAAAGCAAAGGATCACTCCGTGTAGCAAAGCGTTGACAAATTGACAGACAAATGAACAACTTTACACATACTGTTCCAAACAGGGATTAATTCCGTTGTCTTACTACATGATCAGCAAAAAGAAAAGAAACACTATTAATACCTCTGTAACAAATAAAATAACCTGAACTCCACACAGACAGGAACTGAACTCAACCGAACTAAGCCTAACTTCTGACTTGGCCAAAGAAAGAAAAACAGCAGGTTACCTGAACTTTCAAACAAAATAGTACGTAATTCACAAAATGGAGAAAATCGTTGCTCTGTATGGCACAAGAAAACTAGATTTCCGTACCAACATAGAATCCTAATACAAGCACCTGATTATGGATCATAAGTACGACAGCAACTGCATCTCCTAATAAAGCTCTCCCATTTACATATATCTAGACATCTAGTTTAGTTAACAGATGCAGGATATGAAGCAGCCAACTTAAAGGTGGGAATCAACTCGGTAAGCAACAAAGCATAACTACTTTTGTTTTCAACCAGAAGCCATAGAAGTCTTAATTCACAGTTCAAAACTTGAATAATCACATCAGCAAATGCATCAGGAGCAAGGATCTGGATGTCATAAAAAACCATATGCAGCATGTAACGACCAACACCAAGTGCAGCTTGAAAGTAAGCAGTCTTCTACTTGCCTCAATATTCTTTTAGGCTAGCCTGTTCTATTCTGAAATCAGACACATGCTACTTTCATAATCTGCCCACATCCTCAGTGCAATACCATCTCTCAAAGCATTACCCATGTCACATTCACTGTTGAAAGCTGAAACATCGTAACCATATGTATCATCACCACTAGGAAGATTCACTCTTTTATGGGAAGCAAATGGGATTGTTTGCTCACATAACAACTCTTCATTACCTCCTTGTCTCTGAATTATGTTATGTAGAACAACTGCTGCTGAAGGAATTTTCAGTTGAGTGTCTTTTCGGTATGATGTTGCGACATTTAGAATTGGAAATCGCATCTTCAGTAGGCCTACAGCACGCTTAATATGTCTGTGCAGCTGTGCATGACGAAGATTGAAAAGCTCTCTGTAGTCCATTGGTTGGAAATTGCTCTCATCTTGCTCTTCAGTATGGTAAGGGACTTCATTATAAGGAGCAAGAAAAGATGGCATGTTCGCATAACCCCCGTCAACCAGGTAGTACTTTCCTCTTGGGACTTCAAATCCAGATTCTATAGCAGAGTATAAGACTGCTGCATCAGATGCAGACCCTTCTCGGCTACAAGAAACATAGACGAAATTCAAATCAAAATCACAAGCAAGCATCACGTTTTGGGAAAGGGATTCTTGTCTATTTCGGTATGGAGCTGCTTCGCTGTCTGATATTGTCATAGGGACATGAATTCCATCAATTGCTCCAATACAGTTCTGCAAGGGAAAATAAACCCTCAAGGTAACAGAAAAGGGCAGAAAATCCTAATGTATATGACCAAAAGTTACACTGACCTCAAAGTAAGGCCCATAACGTGTATCAGATGATATTTTCCGGTGGGCTTGAATTAAAGGTGGCTTCACGAATTCAGCAGTCATTGGTGTGACTGCATCAAAGCATACTTTGATATGTCTATGAATAGTTTCTGTACTGTACTTGAATCTGTCATTTAGTTTCTGAAAACTAGCATTTCGAGATAGCATGTAAATAAACATGCCAATTTTCTCTTCCACAGAAACACCTCTGGTATTTCTCAAAAGATCATTTGACCTCAGATAGCGCGAAAGTTCTAGGAGAATATGTGGCTCCACACGAAGTTTATCATAGCCTTGGCCTCGGTCATCTTCGAGCACTTTACAAATCCATTCTGCGTCATTAAACTTTGATACTTGACTTGGAGTTTCAATTACAGTACCATCACTAACCATCGATCTTTGATCCAGAGTTCCAATTCCAGTAGATGCTAGATATAGTGCTGGTAAGATGAATAGCATCAAGTCATCATCTTCTTCTTCGTCCTCCTCAAACTCACTAGAGTCTTCTGGATCCATCTTCTCTAAATGTAGTAGCAACGAAGAAAAACCAAATTTAAATGAAGGATTGCAGGCAAAATATGCATGTTAAAAGAACAAGTGCAGTTTTGAAAAGGAAAATTAGGCTGAAATTGAGAAGAATCAGTGTTACTAGAATGCTATCAGGGATTTCCATCATTGCTAAAGTAAGCACAGGTGTTAGAATTGCACATCGGTAAAATACCGCTTTTACAAGTAATTTTCACGCGAAAAATAGTTAAAACCTCATATCTGACATGCACAATTTATGATACAGGGCACAAATTGGGTTCCTATGTTCTCTCTCCGTTCCTGCCTTATTAGACATGGTTTGCACAACCCAAACCTCTTGTAAGATATGTGAACATAGGGGCATACGGCAAGGTACAGGGAGAAATAAGGACAAGGGTGCATTTCAGGGTTTCGAATAAAAGGTAAAATGCCAAATAATCCTTCGTAATAGCTATTTCATAGTTCGAGGCAAAAAACTGTGCATTCCTTTTTTTTCCTGCCAATAAGTTAGTGCAGTCCTTAGCACAATGGCAAAAAGCATTAGCAACAACAATCTGCCATCTAACGGACATCGGACGATACAGCGGAATGGATGAGATGAAAACTAGCAATACGGTGAGTAGCAATGAATACACAGCAAAAAACTAAAGCGAATCGAGCAATAGTTTCAAACATCCCCAACCGGAAGCAGGAGGGGAGGATTTGGTGGTTGGGAACTTGGGATCGTGGAGGCGTGGTGAGCTACCTGAGATGGCTGACCGAAGCCGCCTTTTCCGGGAGGAAGCGAAGGTGATGAAGTTGGGACTTCCCAGCGAGCCTTCGCCGAAGGAGAGGGATCGACACGGCCGACGGGGAAGGCAGAAGCCTACACGCCGGCGACGAGCTGACGACGGATGGCACGCGGCGCAAACCTTTGCGGCTTGCAACCAAGACAAGATGAGGATGAATGAAGCAGCAGTGGCTACAGAAAACCCAATAAGATCTACAGGTGCGGCCCACGGCCCACATTTGTAATGGGCCTAGTTCATCTTTGTAACCAAGTCAACGGCGCTCACTGCACTGTAGCACGACAAGTCAAAATCGCCTTCACTCTGATGCCGTCCGCCGATCCCCACCCAAAATCTCTCTCGGATTCGGATCTCCCCTTGCCCAATCCCCATCCATCGGCGCCGACTAATGACACGCGAAATGCACGCTATCCTCGCCGGGATCCCGCAGTCCCTCCGGCCCGCGGTGCTGATCGCCTCGACGTGCGCGTTGCTCCTCCTCGCCACCGCGCTGCTCCTCCCGCGCGCCCCGACCCCGGCGCCGCTGCTGACCACTGACGCCGACGCCGACGCAGTCCGCCTCGACGCGCGCGTCACCCGAAAGAACGGCAACGAGGTGCTGTGGCAGCTACCGCCCCCGTCGTCCCCGCTGCGAGCCGCGTTGTTCGCGGCGCCCGGGTGCACCATCCGCGCCACCGACTTCTTCGACGCCTCCCCGGGCTGCCCACGCTGCACGGGGCTCCCCGAGGAGCGCCGCTTCACCCGCGCCGCGCTCAGCCGCGGGTACGCCGTCCTCGCCGTCTCCAGCCGCGCCGAGTGCTGGTCCCTTCGACGACGCCGGCGGAGGCGGCGGGGAGGATGGCAGCGAGCTCGCGGCCGTCCAGTCCATCATCAAGTGGTGGACCACAGAGAAGTACTCTCAGCTCGCGGGCCTTCCGCTCGTCGGCATCGGCGCGTCCTCGGGCGGGTACTTCCTCTCCGCGCTCGCGGCCAGGGTTAAGTTCAGCAGCGTCGCCGTCATGATCGCGGAGGGCGTGTACGGGGCCATGGCCGAGATCCCCACCGGGTATCCGCCGGCGCTGTTCGTGCACATGCCCAAGGACACCGAGAGGGCGCAGTTGGTTGCGGACAGCATGGGCAAGCTCAGGGAGAAGCACGTCGACGTGCGGGAGATCCAGTGCGGTGACTTCGCCGTGAGCGCGGAGTTCCTGGCGGGGAGGGTGCCGGGGCTGACCCGGACCTTCGCCGACGCGCTGGTGGACGTGCTTCGCCGGAAGGGATTCGTGGATGAGAAGGGGTTCCTGAAGAAGGACGGGAGGAAAACACTGTGGAAGGAGGCGGCTGAGGAGGCTAAGGTGCTGCCTGAGGGGTTCGGTCTGGAGAGGCATGTCACCGAGGAGCTTAATGTTGCCTATGCGTACCATGAGTTCACCAGCCTGAAGAATACTGAAATCTTCCAATGGTTTGAGTCCCATATGAATCATTAGGACTGAAGCCCAACTGGCTTGCATACCATAGTGAACCGAGTAATTTGCTGATTATTTGAAGATTAACTTTTGACCATGATCTACAATAGCGGAAAGTTAGAGCAAGACCTTGTGTAAGACTTCTGCTCACAGCTTATAGTTTACAACTTCCACTCGTAGTTTCTGCCTTTCTGGTATGATTGTATTTCTCTTTACTACTTCTTAGTGCAAATTATGGAAAGCAAGAAAATGTGTTGATTACACTCATTATTGTTGTACTTGTACTATTTTTCTTTTGGAAAGCAATAAAATGTGTAAATCTGCGATTCCAGACTTCCTTTGGACTTGCATAGATTGGCATATCATGTGATAGTGATTAGTGTCTGAATCTTTAATCTGATTTGGCTAAGTGTAGAACATATTAAAAACCTCACTATGTACGACATCTTGTATTTCAAGGGATCATGGGTGTATTTTATGAGAAAGACCCTGGTTAATCAAATACTCGGTCACTACTCAGCAGAGCACTTCCTCTGGGACTTTTTTTTTTCTCTAGGACTTTCAAGGGATGTATGACATCTTGTATTGCTTGGTTCTAATAAATAGTATGAAGTAGTCCTAACCAACAGCCATGCTCTATACCCTGAAATATCCTGCATATAAGCGCCTCATTTCATTGCTAACTAACAATCCTTGCATTCATGATTCATCACCAAAATGCGCATTAAGTTGGTTATCAAAAGTTATATGTGCAATCTGTGATAAAATAACTTTGACGCTGAATCATCCCATTCCCATGTGACTTATGGAGTAGTTAGGTCTCATACACTATGAACAAGCACCCACAGTGCATTTTTTTTCTCAAATGCTTTTAGCCAATTTGTTTTTGCCTTTAATATAATTAATTTAAACATACTTCTATACAATAATTCAGGATGCACTAGAATGGCTGGTAGAGCCATAGAGGATTAGAAGTAGAACTGAGTTCTTCAGCATCAATTCACCACAGGATAATTTTGAGATGTTTGCTTGAAATGTTTTGCCTCTAGTAACTTGGTACTGGGTTTACTTTCAAAGATGTTTGAAGAAAACAGAGCAGCAGATTAATATATTCATTCGACATAAGGGCCTTTGCTGCTTGGTGAATTAGCTAACTGCTGTATATTTGGATTTTGGAACCTGACATCGAATATTAGGCTGATAGGCTGGTAATGGCTCCTGTGACCTGCCACCACTTGCAACTGACTAGTAAGACACATTTGTGATTCCCCAACTTGCATGACTGGTTAATATCTGTTCGAAAAAAATGTTATTTGAAGTGACGATTACATTGTTTTTTTTTTTTTGATAGCCTCTCATCTGGGTACAGCTGTAGAATCTGTTCATGCACGAACACACACCCCACACACACCACGCACACCCCACACACACCACGCGTACACAACCAGGTCTACAACTACACGCAGATAGGAAGACCGCGTCCTTCTTGAGATCACCGGAACCACCAATGGCATCGTAGGCGACGGGCGCGTCGCAATCCCTTTGTGGCTCCAAGCGATAGAGGCTGTAGATAATTTCTGGGAATAAATCCCGGTGAGAGACATGAGTCGAATCCAGGATTCGAACTCACGCCGGCAGCGAGCACACCTGGCTCAGCTAGCCACCCGAGCCCAGCTCGGTTCTCTTACATTGTTGACTTATTAATAGGTTCATTGCTGATCTAAGCTAATTATTTATCAGTGTATAGACAACAAAACAGTCAGTGGTCAAGAAAATCTAGTATTATAAAAACTGGGGCAGGACTGTTCTTCTGATCAAACTTACTTACCCTGCTATGCTGTCCTGATTACTGTATACTTAACTGTGGTAACTAGGAAGAAGTTTCAATTCGAGCCCTGATTACAGCAAAGGGTTTACAATATCCAGCATATCTCAGACAGTGGTAGTACATGAAAAAAAATATCAATATATATTAGGTGTTTATTTTACATTACAATCCAACAAATTATAAGAAATTCGTCAACATGTTTTAGAGGTGATATTACACTACGAACCCAAAATAGAAAACATGAAATTCATCAAGGATAAGAAACAAAGGATAACATCAATTGAAGAAAACAATTTAGGCAGGAGACAGGTCTAGTAGTGGCATTCGTTTGCCTTGAAAGTCCCAGCCTAGGAGGAAGCAGCACCATCGAATTTCAGGGACCCCATAAGTAGGTGTACTTGGGGTGCTTGGTGTTGTGCCGTAAGATGGTGTTGGTGTTGTGCCGTAAGATGGTGTTGGCGTTGGCGTTGGCTCGTGGCCTCTTCCTGACCCGTACGTAGGAGTTGGGGAGCCACCATCTGGTAATAAGATGTAGTTCAGCAGCTGTTATTTCAAGGATAATGTTGCTGACTGTTTTTACTTTCCACAACTCTGATGTTCAGAAATCAGAAAGCATGCAGTTTATGTTTGAGAAACTAATCTTTTTGGTAATTGCATTATCTAGCAGGTGCTGTATGCTGTGTTAGCTAAAATATTGGCATCCATGATTCGTGAAGTACTTGGAATGCAGCATTTCACTAATTCACATTATTGAAAAGGCCTGCTAAGAAAGCTGATCAGATAAATATATGCTGGACAAAAGGAATAGGGTCAGACAATGTTTCCAAGGCGGTAAGGCGAGGCGTGGCGACTGACTACCGCCTTATGCTTAAGCGACTAAGGCGTGAGGCGAGGCGACGCCTTAACATCTTAAGGGAATCTTAAAAGAACAGCTTAGAGTGGTAGATAATGAAGAAAAACAAAAAAAGGAAAAAGAAAGGAGAAGGAGCAAGTAGTCTGGCCCAGCCCTCCTCTGACCTTCCTGCTTCATCTCTCGAACTCCCAATCCTCTCTCTCCAGCGCCGCCGCACCTCTCTCTCTCTCTCGTTCTCCACTGCCGCTCCGCCTCCGCCCCTCTCTGCCTCTTGCTTCCCTCAAACCTCTAGATGTGCTGCTCGTCTTGCTTGATAGACGGAGGAACAGAAGGGCTTTGGACGCTGCAGCTTGATGGAGGAACAGAGGAGGCAAGATGTTGTAGGTCAGCGCCGATTGGGGGAACATGGCCGCAGCCCGCACAGGCGGCCGCACGGCTCGGCGGCGGGCGGGCAGCAACTTCTCCCGTCGGCGCGGGAGAACGCGTCCGCACGGGCGAGCTGCGGCTTCTGGTTCCCCTCCTGCTCTCCTGCTGGTGAATCTCCTGCGCGCCCGCTCTCTCTCCCTCCGGCGCACTCTGTTTCTCCTGCGCACCCCTTCTCTCTTAGTTTTCCCCGCCGTTTCCAATCCTTCTCACGCGTTTTCCCGTCGCCCAGAACAGAGGCCTCCCCATAACGCGAGTTGTCTGCTGTGGCGTCCCGCGGGGAGGGGGAGGCGGAGCCTCGGCGGCGCGGGCCAACGCGTTCGCGCGGGCGAGCAGGTAGGTCCGTCTTCCCTGCGAGCGCTCCTCTCTCTGCTCTCTGATTTCTCCTGCGCTCCTCTCTCCCCGCGCGCCTAATCTCCCGCGCGCGCGATGCTTTCCCGCGCGCCTGCACTTTCCCCGTCCTTTCTCCCGCGCCCGCGTTTTCCTACCGTGGCCATCCCCGTATGGCGCCCGCCTTGCTCGATTTCGATGAATCGGACGCCAAATCGACGACTTCCGGACGCCATGGTAGGAAGGTGGATGCCATACCAATCTGAGGCGAGTCGTCCGCCAAGTCGTCCCGCCTGTAGCGCCTTGCCGATTAGGCGACGCCAAAGCGACGCCTTAAAAACATTGGGGTCAGAGCAAATTATTACAGCTGGGAGCAGAAGAGTAGGTCTTCAGCTCAGAAAACCCTCCCAGGCTCCTGCATGAGCTCAGGGTGACGAGCCCCACCAGGACAGCACTGACAAGAAGAACCCTGCTGCTGCTCATCTTGCTCTCAAAAAATCGTCTACAGACAAGACAGGCCGAGAAGCTTGAGATGCTTGTGTTGTTGAACTGGCCGAGAAGCTTGAGATGCTTGTGTTGTTGAACTTAGCTCCTTTCGGGCTCATATATATACACATGAGTGAGGGGGTGTTGTACAGTTACAATTATGCTAATGCATGCAAAGTTCTGTACATGTTCATCACACTGCTTAGGTGGTTGACCACCATTTAATGATCTTGGTTTGTCCAGATTGTCGAGGCAATGAAGTCCTTACATTGTGAGTATTTTAAACACAAATATTTTTCTTCAAAATCTTGTGCCAAAAAATTGAAAGGAAACTAAAGTTGGGGTAGCTTAGGGCGCGTTTAGTTGGCAAACTTTTTTTGGTTTTGGCTACTGTAGCACTTTCGTTTGTATTTGGCAATTAGTGTCTAATTATGGACTAATTAGGTTCGAAAGTTTCGTCTCGCGATTTTTCACCCAATTGTGCAATTAGTTTTGTTTTTCGTCTACATTTAGTACTTCATGCATGTGCCATAAGATTCGATGTAACACTTTGGGGTGAAAATTTTTAGAATCTAAACAGGGTCTCAGAGCTTCTCTGAATCTTGGAATGGCTTCCTTTGGACAGAGTGTGAATTCTTCCCTGCAGTCCTGCAGAGTTAATTGGAATCGGCGCCTGCCACCTACTCTGTGCACTTACTGACTTACCTACACCTCGAGCTGGATCCGATGATCTTATCTCTGAGGCCACGTTTAGTTGGCGCCGGAATCGGCATTTGCACAGTGTTTGATATGACGGCAAACGTCGTAGCAATTTCGTTTGTATTTGTGAATTATTGTCCAAACATTGACTAATTAGGCTCAAAAGATTCGTCTCGCAAAGTTCAACAAAACTGTGCAATTAGTTTTTGATTTCATCTACATTTAGTACTCCATACATGTACCATAAGTTTGATGTGATGGGGAATCTTCTTTTTGCTACATGTCAAAGTTAGGAGTTTGATGGGAACTAAACATGGCCTGAATTGAAATACTGAATCTGTCAAACTCATTAATGGAAACATGAGAGATTCCATAAAACTTGAGTTTCTTCTGATACTGTGGAGCAGCGGAAGCTTTTTGTGGTCCAACTGGAATGCACAGGATTTGGCCAGATGTCACTAGTCTAGTATCTTCAGAGGTGTACCTGGTAATTTCTTTGGAACCGATTTTCGCTGTAGTTTTATTGTTGCATGGTCAAATATGCTCACTCAGAATAGTGCTGCCTAGTCCTCTGCGTTTCTGTTCATTATTCTGATTGCATCTGCCTAGCTTTTAGTGCGTATATGCTTTAGCAGTGCACTGCTGCCGCATCCATCCACCAACTCATATGCAGAACTCAGAAATGACCGCCAGTATACATGGGAACAATTTGCAAGCTCCTGCTCCTGTTCACGTGAGAACTTCAGAAACATTTGCAGTAGTTGCAGATGAAAGCACAACTGGATGAGAAGTCAAATTGATTTGACACCAGATTGCCTTGCAATCAGGGAGGTAGCCAAGCACAAGGGCGCAGCGAGGCCAGCAGCAGCTGTACTTGCGTGAAAGCTGATTGGATTGGCGCTGAGAAAGGGATTGAGATGCCATGTGATCTCTCGTGGATCTGCCGGAGCCTGACAGAGAGTTTACAGGGACGGGGACAGACGGCGTTAGCTGCTGCTGCTGCTGCTCTGTGGCCGCCAGTTTTGAACGGTGCAGTTCCTTCGGTGAGTGGGGTGAACGCCTGGAGGGCAGCTTATTTCAGCTGAAGTTCATGTTGGTGATCCTACGGATGGGGTGTAGTTTGTCGGTGGTAGGTGGGTCTTGTAGTCCTGTTAGTTATTATGAGCCCATTTTGGTAGCTGTGGCATTCAAAGGAGGCATGTAGTGCAAGTCGTCCAAGAACAACAAATAGCGATGGGTATTTGGATTTCGGTGCAAAGGAAAAAGAAGAAGAAGATGTTTTCGATTTGGATGTTTGGTGCACGATACCTGGATCCAAATTCGGGAAACCTAGGCTCACACATTCCTTTTAGTCACCTTTTAGCCCTCATGTCTAAACAGAAGGGCTAAAAGTGGGGGGCTAAACTTTAGCCGACCCCTTTTCTATTAGCCTCTCCAAGGTGGGCTAAAGAGGGCTAAAAGTAGTCCCTTTATAACAAAAGACGTATATTACTCCCACCCACCCCTTTTAGTCCCGTGCATGAGTATTAATTAGGAGCAAATAAATTATTATAGGGTACATGGCTAATCTTTAGCCTCTGGATCCAAAACAGCACTATAGGCTAATCTTTAGCCTCTTCATTCTAAGGGCTGATCTTTAGCCCTGGGCTAAAGTTTAGCCTCATGATCCAAACATAGCCCTCGTTTAGATTAGAAATAAAATTTAGAGCAACGTGCCTCGTGCAAACAAATGGAAACTAGGAAATGTAATGCTTTCCTAATTCCTTTCTACGGCCTCCTCTGACTCAAACCCCTTTGAGCAGAATGAGGTTTCAAGCTTGGTGTAGGTTTTTCTGCGTCCTTTCCTTTTGGGGACTCTAGTTTAGTAGTTTATCTAGCATCCAGTTCATTAGAGCGTGTGTTAATATATTGTATGCGGTCAGTCCAGGCTCTACGGATGCAAAAAAATCGTTTGATTGATTGGTTGGCAAGACGAGGGAGCATATCAGGCCAAGAGGATGCAAAAGTGACTGCTAGGCCTGGCTCGCTGGATACCAAAACAATCCATGCTAGCTGAAAAACGCCTTTTAGCGTTAGCGTGTGTCGATCTAGGCAGCCATACATAGTTGCTACCGAAACACTCTAACCCGAGCGTCCGACGTATGTACGCTCCACCCACTCTCTGTGCCATTCACCCTCTGTGCCACCGCTGCCTATGCCGTTCCTACCTTGCTCTCTTTGCGCCATCGCCCAGCTCCGTATTACCAGCGAGCACACCGGTGACCACACGCCACCTACCCGCCCTCTGTGCCACCGCCGCCCATGTCACCCCCACACATGCCCTTTGTGAGCCGCCGCCCAGCTCCACACCAGTGACCTCCGCACCGACGAACCTCCATCCGTCGAAGCAGCAAAGAGATGTTTGCGCTGAAAGAGCATTTTGCAAACGCATGTTTCAAGTATTTCAGGTGTTTCAGAGGTATATTGCAAGTGTTTTATATCGGTGTTGCAAAAGTAGATCGGAATGTTGCACATGTTGCAATAGCTATACACGTATGTTTCAAGTGTATGTTCCAAATTTGTCATCTGTATCAGACGTATGTTGCAAGTGTTTTCATCTGTATGTTGCAAAAGTAGATCTAGATGTTGCATATACATGCATGTTGCAAGCGTATGTTTCATGTGTTTCAGGTGTTTTATATGTCTGTTGCAAGTGTTTTATCTGGATGTTGCATATGTTTGCAATGACTTTCAAGTGTTTTTTCCACGTGTTTTGCAAGTGTTTCAGATGTATGTTGCAAGTGTTTCAGCTATTTTCCGACGTATGTTGCAAGTGTTTCATCTAAATGTTGCAAAAATAGATATGATATTTGCATATATTGCAATGGGACCCACTTATTGCAGCCACCTACTAGAGCTGTTGGGTGATGTCTGGGCTTGTGCGGGCCCGCTGCTGGGGCGCTGCCGAGCGGGCGCATGAGAAACCAAGCGCAGAAGTGAGGCCCACACGGTGGGGCAGACGAAAAATAGACGGCGTGGGCTCCTTCTCTTGCGAGCGCGGCACCATCCGATGCTGGCGCCTTAGATCAGACGTCCGGACGCTAGCATGTCCTGGGTTGGTTTGCATGCGCGTAGCTTGGCTGATGGAAGGCCTGGCTCTCATGTGCGAGGCAGGTAAGGCTTGTACGTGAACCAATCCCACGCACACTCGTAGTATATATCTTACCAGCATTGGCTGTTTACCGACATTGTTGGTATTGGTGTCTCTGATTGACTTTTTTTTATGCCTCAACTCTTCGAGTACAAGTTGTAGTATTTGAACTCACGCATCAACTCATACCAACACACGCACATAAACTCACACACACACTAGTACGTAAGTTAGACCTATACCTACACGAAGAGGCTGCACGTGGCTGAGAGATATCCGAAGTCTTTCGGGTTTCGCACGTGACGGGCACGTCACTCTGACCGTTGTGGCGCATCCACGTGTGAGGCTGCAGATACCTAGGACCGGCAACTTTATTATCGGGGAAAAACCCCATGAGGCACGCGAGGGTCAATCCCGGGGATCGAACTCATGCCCGACTACTGGCACACCTGGCGAGCGAGCCAACCGACTTGATAACATCATTTGAATCACTCTGATGAGCGCATGTTCTGTGTTGGATGAAAATTATTAAGGACCGACATGAAACTTAATTTTTCACTGAACTAACAGGCAAATTCCATTTTCCTCTCCCTCTCCGTTTTGCAGTAGGGACGCGTGCGAGGAAGAGAAAATTCTGTGAGTTGAAGCTCTCAACAAAACTCTGGAACTCCGCCATCATCAAGCGTTAGCATTTCGCTTTCTAATATTCCTCCCTCTAAGCTTGGCCGGCCGTAGCCCTTGCGCGCACTTGTACACGTGTCGTTCAGCGGGCACATGCACATCCCTTTGATCACAAGTACACTGCTGGCCTACTGCCTAGCTACTTCGTGTTCAGTACTCCAGTAGCCTGTGCTGTCATAGTCTTTCCGCAATGCGCGAATTTAGCGTGTTTGTCCTCCGATCCTCACGGAAACGTAACTCGTTCTCCTAGATCGGTTGATCAATGCACATTTGTTGAGGCTTTTACCTATGTACCCTTAAAAAAGATGTCACACTCCTGTGTATCCCTCAAAAGTTGATCGTCACCTACATGCCCTCGCTCGAACTTTTCTTTTCCCTCACGCCATTCCGTCGGCATTTGCTCCTAACGGTGGGTAACGGCTCTGGAGAATGACTCAATTGCCCTTGGACTTGTATGGGTGTCTGAACTTTTTCGTTTCCTCTGTGCCATTGCCAGGCCAATTGGGACCTCCGACGAAGCATCCGAAGGACCAGTTGCCGCTGTACACTGGCTGGCAGGTGGGCCCGGACTTCCGTCGGTGCCCTGGCTGACGTCTGCGGTTGGGATTATTTCTTGTCTGCGGTTGTGTATTTGGTTTCCTTGCCTGAGCGCTTCGGGGTCTACGCAGGACTTGTGAGGGGGCCAATTTTCAGCAAAAGATGTGTTGCACCATGTCTTGACAGGACATGCATGAATTTGTGGTTACAAACTATTCATACAAACATGGTACAGTTTGTACAGCGACCGAAAAAATGATCTGCCATTGCTATGATTCAGAGAACATTATCTGGGACGAGACTTGAACTAAACGAATGTGTAGTTCAGATTTCTATAACTCAGTGAACCATCTCGATCCTCAGATGTTTTCTGCTGTGTGACATGTCATATACATAGTACCGAATCATGCATCAGAAAAAAGCAATTAACCACATTGTTTCCTTTCCTGGGCCTGCAAAATGGAAAAGCATATATTAGTTCCATGTATTTGAAACATTTTACGTTATTGTCTATCATATAAAGCAAATACAAAGCTAGTGAATTCTAAAATGGATCCTTTATTGTCCACAAATGGAGGCACACTACCAGTCACAAGTCATAGCTAATTACCTCTTGAAGTTTTCGGAACACCGACGCTTCCAAATCATTAAATCCAGTTCCATCAATATTGCTTGTCCTTGATTCATGTGTTTGTGTTGACCTCGCTGATAATCCACCCGATTCTTGAACAGGAGCAACATTTAATGGAAACAGAGAGAAATGGTTCTTGAACAGGAGCAACATTTAATGGAAACAGAGAGAAATGGTTCCACCCTTCTTATCTCCATGCGCCTGAACACATAACCAAATTGTGGAAATTGTTAACCAATAAATATCAATGACTCTGTTGGACAACCTCTTGCTTAGCCTTAGCACGGACTAGATAGGTACAGCTACAACCAATTTCCCCTCTGATCAAACTACTCACCAATAGCCTTGAAGAAATGTGATGCTTCAGGTGAACCATAATGTAAATGAGTCACAATTCAGGAATTTTCCCGACACCCAGGATCCAGAACATATTAATTTCTAATCCAATGAAATGGAAAAACAATAGCATGGCAAGACTGCATTCTATCCAATTCCCAGCCTCTTGCACATCTTAGCATGGACCAGATAGGTACAAGTACAACTACAACCAATTTCCCCTCTAATCTAGCATGGCAAGACGCTATGCATCCTGACCAATTCATTCAACAAACTAACTGAACAGTTTTCCAGAGCACGGAAAATACGAAGGAGAAATCGTTCGAGATACTTACCGAAGTCGATGCGGCACCTGATGCAGAAACCGGCTTGGCGGCGCGGAACGCTGCGAGCTCACGCTCAATGTCGGCGGCCATCCGCTTGGCCTCGCGCTTGGCGAGCTCCTCGGGGTCAGCGGGATGGCCCGCGGCGGCGGCGCGCTCGCGCTCCTCGAGGTCGGAGACGGCCTTCCGGCGCTTGACGCCCGCGGCAGCGGCGCGGGCGGCGGCCTCGCGGCGTCCGCGGAGGCGCGCGTCGAACTGGCGGCGGAGGGACTCGTCGCGGAGGAGCTTGTAGGAGCTCGAGAGGAGCTGGAAGTCGGCGGTGGCGTTGGGGTCGTCGGGGCGTTTGTCGGGGTGGCGCAGCCGCGACTGCGTCCGGTACGCCTTCTCGATCTGCTCGATGGTCAGCGCCGCGCCTTCCTCCCCCGACGGGAGGCAGAGCACCTCGTAGTGGTCGATGTCATCCTCCTCGTGCCCCGTCGCCGCCATGGCGCCCGAAGAGAGACGACGCCGCGGGCCCTAGATTCCGCTTTGGGGGATGGAGGCGCAGGGTGAGGGGTCGGCGCCGTGAGCAAGCGGAGGGTGCCCAAACCCTAGATCGAGGTAGAGAAAGGCAGACAGCCGATGGGGAGTTGCCGAGCTGGGGGCACGACGAGAGGCGGCTGGGAACGCCGAGGCCCGAGCCCGTACCAGTGCACCGGAGGGCAAAGAGGATATTTTTCTAGCCCGGTCCCACATGTCAGAGCCGCCAAACGGCCAAAACCTAACAGAATGCCGACGGAATGGCGTGAGGGAAAAGAAAAGTTCGAGCGAGGGCATGTAGGTGACGACCAACTTTTGAGGGGTACGCAGGAGTGTGGCATCTTTTTTAAGGGTACACAGGTAAAAGCCTCACATTTGTTGTAGTAGCTAATTAACTACTCCCAGTTAAAGCTGACTACGTACAGGCAAAGGCAACTCTCTGGCATGCAGTCTGTGCAGTGCATAAAACAAGACAGGTCACTCACGAGCGAAGAAGCGGAGCACGCACGTAGCATGGCGCCAGGCGGCACCGCCCGAGTGATCTCAACTTCCTTGCTCCTCGCCGTCCTAATCGCCGCCTCGGCGGCCACGAGCTTGTGCGCAGTAGTCGCCGCCACCGCAAACGCACCGGCGAGCGGCGGCGGCTCGGTTCATCAGCATCAGGCTGGCGGTGGCGCTAACCGCGGGATGTCCGCCAGCCGGTTCCTCGGCACCGCGGCTGGCCGTCGCGCGTGCCGCCGTGGGTACCCTGCTGGCGCGTGCTCCGGCGCCGCCGGTGGCGCAGCCGCCGGCGAACGACGGCGGCTAAAGTGCTGCGGCGGCTTGTGCACCGACGTGCTCGCGAGCGCGAGCAACTGCGGCGCGTGCGGAAAGCGGTGCGCGTTCGGCCGGCTGTGCTGCGGCGGGCGGTGCGTCGCGGTGGCTTACGACGCGGAGAATTGTGGCGCGTGTGGCCGGGCCTGTGCCCGCGGGCTCCCGTGCACCTACGGCATGTGCGGCTACGCTTAACCGAGGCGTGTTCAGTGTGCTCCACACGGTGATCTACGCCTAAATTACATATATAGACAGCTCGTGTACCGACGATTAGAGAGCACGTACGTACACCAATCTCCGCTAGGTGCATTCTATTTTGCAGATGCATGCTGAGACTCACAAAGTGATTGAGGATCCTATATATGCATTATTTCTCTCTCTGTCTCTCTTTTAGCGGTGACTTCTTATATATATATATATAATTAAATTTCTACTTGAGGGTTGTATGAACTGTAAATCGGCGTGTAGTAGCAACTTTGTTATTGTTCATGTCTAAAGATTTTAATCACCAGGTTTTTGTTGATTAAATGCTGGGAAAATGATTTTCTCTGAATAATGCTGCCATTGAGTCATATTTCACTGACATTTTGGGTTATGAGGCTTTTTATTACCTTCACCCTTCCGGTCATGGAGCTTTCTCATGAACGATGGGGAATGAAATTCGAGCATCTCTAGTAGAAGGACAGTACTTTGCTGACGATTTTGCCTAAGAAAAGATATTAGAGAACCGCCTCAAGTGCCTTTTCGAGGTTTGAGGGAGCTATCCTGCCATAGAGTGAAAACTCTCTCCAATAACTCTTCTTGCACGTGGGACTTATTTGTCGGTGGAGATGATATATTTTGATATTTTTCTTTGTTTTCTCCTTCTACTCAGCGTGTTCCCTCATCTTCCGACTTTGCCAATGCCAGATCTCAGATCATGTTGCCACCCGCGCCCCCCAACGGGCCTCCCCCACTCCCTGCAAGCGCATCTCCGCCCCCTCTCTCCATCGGCGTGCCTCCCACAGCCCTACCCTAGCCGCCGTGCTTTGTCTCCTCTCTTCTCTCATTGGCGCGGTACCCCATCGGCAGGTCGGCCTCCCTTCGCTAGCGCATGCCTCCTAGAGTCCTAGTCCTCTCCCCCTCTATCGACGCCCCTTCTCTCCTCCGCAAGCTTGGCACCGACAATCTCTTCAATCCCTGTGGAGAATGATTTAATTCAAACTATCTCTTGGCATTTAGTGACCTATACGTGCGAGCACCGGCGGAGCCACGTTATGGCCATAGAGGGCTCCGGCCCCCCCTTGCCACGCAAAAAAGAAATGAAGATCTATGCCGCTGTGCAGCGTATCTGTGTTGTTGTGCAAGTCTGGATGGCTAGGCTAGCTAATTTAGTCCACAAGGCATAGGCGATGGGCCACCGGCCACATGCAAGCCAGCCCATTATGCATGCAGGAGCCACATGACTGGTGGCACCTGGGACCTGGCATTGCTCAACATGCAAAGCAAAGGAGAAGAAAAATAATCCACATCCACCGAGTGCCCAAGACGGCCGGTGCCCGGTGGAGGCTCACAGACAACGATAAGGCGACGAGCCCGAAGCCAGAGGCTGGAGCTGTCGATGCCTCGCGGTGGCCTTCCCAGTTGACTCGCCGACTCATCATCTGCCCCGCCCGGCGGGCGGCGGCGCCCCCACACCCACGCTCGTTCGGCTCTGTTTCATAGATCATGTAGTTTAGAACCAAAATTTATTTCTATGGAACTTCTCTATATATTATTTCGGATTTGACAAATGGCCCCCCTACCCGCCACTGCGTGCGAGAAGGAAAAATTGAGAGTTGGGAGTCAACAAAACGCTGGAACTTTAGCCAGCATACTAGCGCACACTTTCGATCACAAGCACACTACTGAGCAGCTTCGTGCTTAGTACTCAGTAGTGGCGTGTTGTTACAGTCTTGGACCTTGAAACTTTTGAAGCAATGCGAGAATTTAGCATGTATATATGTCCTCTGATCCTCAAGAAACGTGACCCGTTCTCCCAGATTGGTTGATCAATGCACGTTTGCGGTTAAATAAAGTTGACTACTACGTACAGGCAAAGGCAACTCTATGCAGTCTGTGCATGCATAAGAGACAAGAGAGGTCAGAAAGAAACAGGCACGTGTTCCTCGCCACAGCGGCTACGAGGAAGGCCGCCCGTGCCGCCCAGCCCAGGTACCGTACCCTATGGCACGTGTGTTACCAACCCACAAGTCAAGCCTAGGCCCAGAAACTCGCTCGTGGAAAAAGACGAGCTCAAGAGCGTTTGGGCCAGACTGGTCTCGTTAGATATTTGGGTCATGTAATAGCATAGTTATCAATTCACCGCTTTGCAGCTTACTCTCTCCCTTCCAAATTATAGACGTGTTAGTTTTTCAAGATACATTGATTTTAATTATTATATATCTAGATATAGTGTACATCTAAGTGCATAGAAAATTATAAATCTAGAAAAGTCAAAACGTCTTATAATTTGGAGCGATGACAGTATATAAGAAATGAAACAACTCTGAAGTCAGAACATGGAATTATAATCGGGCCGCCCACTCAAGGTACCGAAGAACTACCGTCGTAGTCCGGTTTTACCCAAAACTAAATATTCTATATCCTAATTTTTTAAAACCAGTCAAAGTACTTCTTGCCCTAGTTTTGTGTGGTTTTGAAGTCAGTTTTATCCTTTTTTTAGTTATAAAAGAGTAAGTACTTGATAAGATTTTGAACCTATAAAAAATGTCTCTAAGCTTTAAAAATTTTCATAAAAAATCTAGAGATAGATAGGAATATGACAAGTCCATCAATATATTTAGAACCTATGAAAATATCTCTAGATACTCTAGAAAAGTGGATTTAGCTCTAGGAAATGAGAAAAATATATTTTAAAAATAAAGAAATTTCCCAAAAAAAACATTATAATTGATACATAAATATGTTTTGGAACTTTTTTTTGCAAGGAAAAGCATATAAGAACGAGCACAAATGCACAGCATGAATACATTCAACATTAATGTATGTTGCATTTCATGTTGGTGCATCTCATATTTTTATCGTCTAGACCACCGCGCGCGTCGTCGCGCCCTCGGTGTTGAGAGAAGAGAGTCAAGCCAAGAGGGGTGAGAGTGAGAGAGAGAGCGATGAAGAGAGAGAAGAGAGGGTGAGAGAATGACAACGCAAACCCTAGTGTTGTGTTTATGTATGTGAGGTTGGCCCTTGGCCTGCTGGGCTTTGAGGCCTATTTTTTGAGACGGGCCTCTTAAGGGGCTCACCTATGAAAATAGGCTCCAATTCTAGAGACAATCCTATTAAGTGGCCTGCCTCTACAAATAGGTTTATAGAGACGATTGATTTTAGACTATCTCTGTAAACAGAGTGCACACCTCTAAAGTTGACTGGATATTTTAGGAGACATGGACAATTTTAGACCATTTATGTAAATAAATAAGTTGTCTCCCCTAAAATCAATATTGTACTAGTGTTTCACTTATATCAGACCTAGCTTGCGTGTAAACTTTCTATGTATCATGCCGATTGGATTTCGTAGACTTATTAAATATTTGTGTAACTTCACTCAGCTCTTTACACTTTTTAATTGACTCGATATAGATAAAAAAAATAGGGCACTTGAAATTAATTTGAGTAGTTAATGACATGACACTTGGAGTTCTGTTTGTACCAAGTTATCACTACTAGAAAACAAAATATTCTTGAGGGCCAAAAACCATCAAGAAAGCCATGAAAACCGTCAAGGAAATTATTTCTATCGAACAACCCTCAAGGAAGGACCTCTAAGATTAGAGAGCAAGAAAATTCAATTACCTTGGAGGCAGCCGCCACAAATGATTTTCTTAGGAGTTTAGACGCCAAAGACGAAGTCATGTTTTTCATAATGTCAAGGAAATATGACAACCACTAAGGGTATATATTTTCTTGAGGGCTGATGACCCTATGGTATTTCTACCTACCACCAAGGACACACACAGGAGAGGGGGGGGGGGGGGGGGGGAGGTCATTTGAAAAATTCAAAAAAATTGAATTTCAAAACTCTGATAACTTAAAATGTAACTTTTGGACTCTAAATAATTTCAAATGAAAAGGTCATCAAACACAAAGATGTAGATCTCTTCGAACTCTACAAATTTGATATAAACTTTGCCGTCATCGATAGGTTTCTGACGGTACGCCATCACAAAAATATTTTTCTATCAGTGTGGTATTTTTTCTATATGTTTTCCGCCGATAAGGAAATTCGCATTTCCATTAGTGTAGACATCTCAAGCTAAGTGCTAATACGCATTCTCTAATGCATAACAACTCAAATTGTATCTTTTGTTGGATTGGTGTACCAAGAAAAACACGTATTTCATTCGACAAACATGTTAATGGAGCATTTGTGCCTATAAAATATAATGTCTAACTAACAAGCCTACAAAAGTCCATTATATTAGTGGTTAAGAGGAATAATTATAAAATGAACATTTTTTCTTTGTGGCTGTAACAAATTACTTGAGGATTTGCATATAAGGAAACTAGCACTTCCTAGGCGGTTTCCAATTTCATCCAAGGAAATATGTATTTACTTTTTTGGTTTGTAATAATATTAAAGGAAATAAGGAATTACTTTGGCGGTTTGTAATAACACTCAAGGAAATATTAAATTACCTTGGCAGTTTGTTCTAGCACTCAAGAAAAGGTGGAAATACTATGGAGGTTTGGGTTAGCACTAACACTACGGAGACGACTTCTTTGTCGAGTGTCCCAGACTTTGCTGAGTGCTTTTTATCGGGCACTCGGCAAAGAGGCTATTTGCCGAGTGCCATAGCGAAAGCACTCGGCAAACAGCTGGCACTCGGCAAAGAGGTGGTTTGCCGAGTGCCGAGCACTCGGCAAATAATAACACTTGGCAAAGACCAGGTTTGCTGAGCATCGGGCACTCGGCAAACCAGACCACTCGGCAAAGGGCCACCACCGTTAACAGCCGGCAGCCGCCGTTAACCCTTTGCCAAGTGTCTTATCCTGACACTCGGCAAAGAGGTGATGTGCCGAGTGCCATTTTTTGACACTCGGCAAACCATATTTTTTTCTTTACTTTTGACCTCCAAATTTTTCTGCAGTCCTCATACAATATCTGGTACTCCATGTTCCAATGTGGCACATTTCTTAGACTTTTTCTATATTTCTTTAATTTATTTCATTTAATTGAATTTTCTTGGATAATTCAAATTATAACAGCTAGTCATTCGAATAATGAAAAAATGAATGAAAAAATGATATTCATGTTATTTAGTATAATGTGAGGCCGTATCCAGGAACAGACCACCAATTTCGAACATCTTGTTCATGAAACATGACCACAAACTTGCGGTCGAGTTGTTTTAAATTCTATAAAAAAACAAACGAAGTCCGAAAATCATGAAACTTGTCAAGATGTCATGATATCATATGTGGAGGCTGTGATAAAAATTTGAGAAGGTTTCATGCAAGTTTGTCACGTACGATGCTTACCACCTCGTCGGTCTCTTCGTGAAATCATGAAACTTCTTCGGAGATTCTTCGGTTTGCAAGCATCGTACGTGATAACTTGCGTGAAACCTTATCAAATTTTTATCACAGCCTCCACATATGATATCATGACTTCTTGACAAGTTTCATGATTTTTGGACTTCGTTTGCTTTTTATAGAATTTAAAAACAACTCGACCGCAAGTTCGTGGTCATGTTTCGTGAACAAGATGTTCAAAATTAGTGGTCTGTTCCTAGATACAGCCTCACATTATACTAAATAACATGAATATCATTTTTCCATTCATTTTTTTATTATTCGAATGACTAGCAGTTATAATTTGAATTATCCAAGAAAATTCAATTAAATAAAATAAATTAAAGAAATATAGAAAAAGTTCGAGAAATGTGCCACATTGGAACATGGAGTACTAGGTATTATACGAGGACTGCAGAAAAAGTTTGAATGTCAAAAGTGAAAAAATATGGTTTACCAAGTGTCAAAAAATGACACTTGGCACATCACCTCTTTGCCGAGTGTCAGGATAAGACACTCGGCAAAGGGTTTTAAAATAATAAAAAAAAACCTCTTTGTCGAGTGCTAGATCGGGGGCACTCGGCAAAGGGGGGATTTAATCCCACCGGCCCACACACACCGCACACACACACCCGTGTCGCCGGAGGAGGAGGAAAAAGAGAGGAGGAGAGGAGGAAGAAGGAGGAAGAAGGGGGAAGAGAATGAGGAGGAGGAAGGAGGAAGAAGAAGAAGAAGGAGGAGGAGGAGGCGCTTCCCCAGCCGTCACTTTGTCCACCGGCGCCCTAGCCACTTCACCACCGCCGCCCTATGACGCCCACTAGGTATGCTCTACTGTCGTCGTTGTCGTAGTATTACTAGTAGTTGCGGTAGTAGTAGTGGTAGAGTAGCAATGGTGGTAGTCGTAGGAGTCGTAGGAGTGGTTATGACATTGTTATATATATGTGGTTGGATATAATCTTGTGCATGTCGGCAATCATGCCGTTCGTATATATGTGCATGTCGGCCATCGTGCCGTTGGTTTTCTTGCAGGTTTTGGAAACCTCACCGTGCAGGGGAGGTGCTTGCAAAATTTTGTATTGACAGTTTTATGTTTCTTTTTTTGCAGAGAAGAGCCCGTCGGAGCGGAGCCAGAGTACCTCAGCGACCCCGATCGCCTTCCTCGCCGCTGCGGGTCTACCTACACCGCGTCGCCTCGCCACTGCACCGACCCGCCATGGCCCCGCTAGCCTGACTCCATCGCCACCCTAGGTATAACCCCTCTTTCCGTATCATGGTCGTAGATCACGTAACCTAGTTAGGCATCTCCCGTTTGAAAGAGATACGGTTGGAAATATACAGATATTTCCATATCTAAAACCGTATCTATTTTGAATTGTCCACATTTTTTGGACAGCCCGTGGATGCGTAGGTGGGGTTAGTTTCCATGGTCTCCTCCGATCCAAGACAGAGTTTCGGCATCATCTCCCTGTTGTTCTCCGGATACATACTCTCCCTGGTAGGACGTGTATTTGGAGAACAGCGGGGAGGTGCTACCAAAATTCTGTCTCGAATAGGAGTAGAGCATGAAAACTAACCTCATCTATGGATCCTCGTATGTGATTAGGACCTATCCTCACCTATTAGATAGTAGGAACGTCGTGTAGATGCAATTGATGTTTATATTACTCGCCGCTATATATGTTAGAGGATGGAGGACTGTGAGTGGATGTACACGGGCCGCGCAAGTCAGGGTCAGGTCACCAATGAATGGATCGACAAGACCGATGCTTTCTTAGAATGGGCATTTGGTGTGGCTGCTAAAGGAGCGAATAAAATTTGTTGTCCCTGCAGCAAATGTGAAACAGGAAAAGACAAACGAAGAAGGTCATGGGGGAACATCTTTGGAAGAATGGATTTACGACAGACTATAACCAGTGGGTCTACCATGGTGAAGCCGATCGTATGAGAGAGGAGGTGGTGAGACCACGCGTCGAGGATTATGATGCTGATGCCGGGGTAGCAGACATGTTAAATGACTATCACGAGGCACAGTTCGCTGAAGGACGTACGGAGGAGGAGCCAGAGGCAACCGCAAAGGCGTTCTACGACATGTTTGCCGCGGCACAGAAATCCCTTCATGGCCAGACAAAGGTTTCTCAACTGGATGCCATTGGACGCATAATGACATTAAAGTCCCAGTATAGCCTGAGTCGAGATGCCTTCGATGGTATGTTGACAGTTATTGGCAGCCTGCTTCCGGAGGGTCACCTTCTACCAAAGAGCATGCATGAGTCATAGAAACTCCTTCGTGCACTTAAGATGCCGTATGAGCAGATACATGCTTGCCCGAAGGGGTGCGTCCTATTTAGGAAAGAATATGTGGAAGCAAAGTACTGTCTAAAGTGTAAATCCTCTAGGTTCCTGGAGGTAGATTCTGGTGATGGCCAGAAGAGGCAGCTTGACATTCCCGTGACAATCCTACGACACCTTCCATTCATACCAAGGATCCAACAACTATACATGAACGAGGAATCCGTGAAATAGATGACATGGCACAAAAATGGCAAATAATACAATCCTGACAGGATGGTACATGCATCCGATGGTGAAGCATGGACCCACTTTGATGACATTCATCATGAGAAAGCTAAAGAGGCTCTTAATGTTCGTGTTGCGCTGGCAACAGATGGGTTCAATCCTTATGGAATGATGGCTGCCCCATACACATGTTGACCCATGTTCATTATCCCCCTCAATCTCCCCCCCTGGCGTATGCTTTCAATGACATAACGTATTCTTATCGTTGATAATTCCTGGACACCTAGAGAATAATATGAGTGTGTTCAAGGAGCCTATGATTGATGAATTGGTCCATGCTTGGGAGGAAGGGGTATGGACATACGACCGAGCTACAAAGAAAAACTTTAAAATACATGTTTAGTACCACTACTCCCTGCATGACTTCCTGGCGTATGGGATATTCTGCGCCTAGTGTGTTCACGGGAAGTTCCCATGCCCAGTATGCAAGGAAGGTCTGAGGTTCATTTGGTTGCAGAAGGGTGTCAAGTATTCATCGTTCGACAAACATCGGCAATTCCTCCCTCTTGACCATGCTTCAGATGAGACATCAAGAACTTTACGAAAGGTGTCGTAGTGATAGACCCTGCACCACCGATAATGACTGGTGCCGTGGTTAGTGAACAGATAGATGGTCTCGTGGTCAATCCAAAAGGTGATTTGTGGGATATGGTGAGCACATATGTGGACTCATAAGTCGGGCTTGACTCGGCTCCCCTATTTTGATGACCTTCTCCTTCCACACAACATTGATGTAATGCACACTGAAAAGAATGTCGTCGAGGCACTTTGGGCAACAATCATAGACATTCCTGACAAGTCAAAGGACAACGTTAAGGCTAGAGTGGATCTAGCAATGTTATGCGATAGACCAAACCAACATATGAAGCCTCCTAGTCGCGGCAAGACATGGAGAAGGCCTAAGGCCGATTTTGTCTTGAGCAAGCCCCAAATGAGGGAAGTACTAGAATGGATCTAGATGTTAATATTCCCTGATGGGTATGCAGCTAATCTGAGGAGGGAAGTGAACTTATCTACTATGCGAGTATTAGGGATGAAGAGTCATGACTACCACATATGGTTTGAGCGGCTTCTTCCGACGATGGTTCGAGGCTATGTCCCTGAGCATGTTTGGCTAGTGCTGGCAGAGTTGGGCTATTTCTTTCGCCAGCTTTGTGCCAAGGAGTTATCTCGGACTGTGATTGCTGACTTGGAAAGAATGGCACCTGTGTTGCTCTGTAAGTTGGAGAAGATCTTTCCACCCGGCTTCTTCAATCTGATGCAACATTTGATTTTGCACCTCCCGTATGAGGCACGAATGGGGGGTCGTGCAGGGCCGTTGGTGCTATCCAATCGAGAGATGTCTAAACGTTCTTCGAAAGAAATGTAGAAATAAATGCAAAATCAAGGCTTCCATGGCAGAGGCATACATTCTAGAGGAGGTGGCGAACTTCACAACAACATACTATGGTGACAACCTCCCTAGCGTGCATAATCCACCCCCTTGTTACAATGCTGGCAAAAATGAATCGAACCTCAGCCTTTTCTGAGGGCAACTCAGAAGCGCAAGTGCATCGACCCCCAAGACCTTGAATCATGAAGAGTGGCGCCATATCATGCTATACGTGTTGACCAACCTTGACGAAGTGGCACCGTACATGCAATAAGTTCTCAACGAACTTGTTAAATATGCCGTCACTATTCTGCATCCAACCCCCTTGTTTCTCGTTGGTACGGGGAATTTCTTCATGAATTCTGGCATCAATCAAGGGATCCTACCTAGCAGCAGCTAGGTACCCTTCTTAGACAGGGTGCGGGAAATGGAATGCCTGATTTCATTTCTTGGTTCAAACGGAAGGTACCGTCCAATTTAGCTTGTACTTAGTTTGATATTCCAAGTTACTCGTATGTGCGAATAATATAACGATGTATCCTTCTTGAGCTTGCAGGGCTAGAGGGATGCCTCTATGCGTGCCGAGTTGAGACAGGTTGCCGATGGCTTTGCCTATAGGGCCAGATCATTTTCCGGTTATGACGTGAATGGATATCGCTTTCGCACAACAAGCTACGAGCAGAGTCGGCCCAATCGAAGAACCACAAGTTCCGGAGTTTTTACGCCCGGCGTTGATGAGGTCGTGTATTATGGAAGAATTGAAGAAATATACGAACTCAAGTTTCATGGGTCCAAACCTTTTAATCCCGTCATATTCAAATGCCATTGGTTTGATCCTGAAGTAACGAGACGGACATATTCTAATCTTGGGCTAGTCGAAATTCTACAGGATTCCATCTTACCAGGAGACGATGTCTATATTGTGGCCCAACAGGCCACGCAAGTTTATTATCTCCCATATGTGTGTCAAACCAAAAGGCATCTTAAGGGTTGGGATATTGTGCACAGGGTATCGCCACACGGTAAAGTGTCTGTCCCAAACGATGAAGATTACAACTTAGACCCAAACACATATGACGGAGAGTTCTTTCAAGAAGAGGGACTAGAAGGGAGGTTTGAGATAGACTTAACTGAAGCGATCGGAATGGAAGTAGACAATGAAACGGTTATTGAAGAGGACGCTGGAGATGAGGTGCAAAATGTGAAGGACTTACAAATGCTTGAGCGATTACATTTAGACAATGACAATGGCAACATTGCTCATTCGGATAGTGTTGATTATTTCGACATGATTGATAGTGATGATGAGACTTATGATCTAGCTAATCCCGATCACGAAGATTATTTCTAATACATGTAATACTATGTTATTTTGTAATTACGTTTTGTTTATTTTGCATCTCTTTCTAAGTACTTCTTGTTTGTTATATATATCTTCTGTTTGTTTGGATGGGATGTAAAAAACAAATAAAAAATATTGTTTTCAGTCACTTTGCCGAGTGCAATGGCCATGACAATCGGCAAAGTGACTACCTGGGAACATCCTGGGAACATGCTTTGCCGAGTGTAAAGGCCATTGCACTCGGCAAATATCACAGATTTGCCGAGTGCCACGGGCCAGGCACTCGGCAAAGGTCGCATGTTTGCCGAGTGTCTTGCCGGTGGCACTCGGCACAGTGGCCACCTTTGCAGAGTGTCTGAGTCAACGGCGCTCGGCAAAGCGGCGACCTTTGCCGAGTGCTTGACTTTGACACTCGGCAAAGCCGTTGTCACGGTGGTGCTCGCCGTCACGGTGACTTTTCTTTGCCGAGTGTCAGATTAGCACTCGGCAAAGGCTTTGCCGAGTGTCCGATAAAGTGCACTCGACAAAGAGGTCTTTGCCGATAAACTATTTACCGAGCGTCCTTTACCGTTACCGAGCGTCCTTTACCGAGTGTAACACTCGGCAAAAGCTTTGCCGAGTGTATATCGGCCTTTGCCGAGTGCCTGAGGCACTCGGCAAAGAAGCTGTCTCCGGTAGTGTAAGGAAATGCATTTCGGTGAAGGCTTCCTACAACCCCGGCCCAAAGGTAATAATGATGTATTCTTGAGTTTCAATTTTGCTCATGAAGGAGGGCAGTGTATGGTTTTGCACGCCCATCAAGTAGAGTTAATAAGGTGAACGAAATATTGCAGGTTGGTTCAAATATCACTGGAGACTTCGTTAAATCAAAGGACAACTATTTACCACGTGGTCAACTTATTTCCGTGGGCCTAACAATCTTGTGTTGCTTCTGCGCAGTTTCCAACAAATTAGTTACATATTTAGTTTGGTTTCACAAACCTGTATCAGTTCTCTGGGAATCGTCAGAGCAAACATTTTCACATCAACATCTATAAAGTGTTACACACTGGTACAGGTGGTTTTGTAGTAGTGTACAACCGTGACATAAGGTATGATGATCAGATATTCATTCACCATTGCATCATGTATACACAAATAAATATTTAAAGATCTCTGTAAATGTTGCACAATTTTCACTGCCTCACGTGTTACACGTTTACACTCTCCAGCGTGATCGTAAGCTGAAGAAGGCAGTAATCCATAAGAAAAAAACGATCTTTTACCTTGTCAAAGTCAAAGATCAAAAGGCATTTGGAGTAGCAATATTATTATTTTATCTGCCTCAAGCACCCAGCAGCAGAGAGCAGGTTTATGCATTAGCTCCAAGACAGCGCGCGTTGACTGGAAGTTAGCCAACGCGCCACCACTGATGCAGTTCCCCAGCTTTGCATCCGCCATTCACACAAAGTTAGTAGGAAATGCCCTAAATAGTTTACTGTTTACCAAGCATGCATTAGCCCAAATTTATTAGTATTTGTCGCATAAGATCATGCGTCTCCACGCAGTGCTGCCTTTAACCTCTGTACCACCCTCTCAATGCCACCCTCTGCGACCTGCAATGTAATTAAGGTCATATCATACTGGATAAGCGATTCATCATGAAGCAAAAATCATTTGCTCGAAAGAAAGTTTGCAAAATCAAACAAGAAATCATGCCTATGCATAGATTGAAAGAACAATGCAATATAACGTTTCGATTAAATGAGTTCAGAAATGCTATACAACACATGTGTGTTTTAGTATAAAAAAACACATGAATTTTTTAGCAAAAAAAACACACTGCGAGCCATGACGAACGAGCAGGCCGGCCAGGGGAATCGCGCCCGCCAGGGGAATCTGCGCTTCGACTGCCTCCTTCAGCGCACGGAGAATCGCGCCCAGGGGCGCCTCGACTGCCTCCTTCAGCGCACGGAGAATCGCGCCCAGAGGACCACGACTGCCAGCCATGACCAACCGCTCTGTAATTTGTCTTTCCATAGAAAAAAATTGTTTTCTGTGATATGTGATCTATTATTTGTAGATCTATGCTCATGTGATTGTCTAAAGGTAGAAGAAGGATAAAGGTAGAAGAAGGATGGTGATTGTTGGATCTTAATCTTATGGTGCAAAAAAAAATCATGTGTTGGAATTACATAAAACATATGGTTGTTCAGTAGACAGACTCAATGAGTTAACTGCATGCATATGGGTAAAAATTTAATTGACGATCAGGGGTGATCGAGGACTTACCAGCGTGTGGATGGTGTAGATGGCCCTAGCGCCGACAACAGAGAAGTGGGCGTTCTGAACCTCGCCGCCAGCCTCCTCCACGGCGCGCACCGCGCGGTGGAATGACGCCCCCTCACTCGGTGGCGCGCCGGTGACGAGGATGGCGTGCAGGCCGGACCCGAGGTGCTGCACCTCCACCTCCGCGGCCCCAGCGGCAGAGGAGGAGCCGGAGCCCTGGGACGACGGAGCCCTTGCGGACGTCATCAGCTCCCGCTTCCTCTCCTTGAGCCTCTCCACTCTCTCCGTCGTCTGCCTGATGTAGGCCGCCGCTTCCTCCAGCCTGTCCGGCCGAGTCATCGCCGGTGGCCCTCGCTGCACCGCCTGATAGATCGACACAAAGGTACACGGATCAATCATGTTCACGTATGGTCATATCGTCATATACCATCATGAGATCTCATTTCTTAATTAATTTCATGAATTTCATTCATATATAATTAACTATTGGTACGTAAAGATGCATGCAGATATGCGATGATGAATGAGCACTAACTGCGGCTGCAGACGACGGCGAGCTGCCGGCGCGGACGAGCGAGTCGAGTTGGGAATAGAGGGCGTTCATCTGATTCCGGCGGTTGCGCTCCACCGTCTTCCTGTCAGGCTTGCCTCCATCGGGGGCGGCGGGGCCACCAAAAGGAGGAGGAGGCGGCGGCGGCATCTCCATGGCAGCCGGCCGGTTAATGCCGATCAGTCAGCGTGCTTCTCTTGTAGCGGCGGCGGCGCGTCCTGTGTCCTGTCTCGGCCGGCTTGTTCGTTGTGTTCCTCGTGCGCGCTCGATGGTTTATATATGGGCTGCTAACGGGTCGGGTTTTCTTATTGTTGTAGTAGTAGACTAGAGTACTAGACTAGGTTGCAGTGGTCAATTGTATTCCATGAGAATTTAGCACGTTTTCTCCCCCTTTCTTTTAATTAAAATATACTAATGAATAGTGAACACCGATCGTCCTTTTATTTGCTTTGTTTTTAAGAGTCTCTGCGGACCGTCCTTTGAGGTTTGAACTTGAAGCGGACTACATATATAGGCTGAACGATTGAAAAGTAATTTTTTCCTGGGAAATGTTTCAGCAATAAGTACTGTACGAATAGCATTATAAAAAATTCTTTAAAAAATCAGAAATATTTGTTGGTAGCTTTCAATAATCCCTACCAAAATGGTAGAATTCTCCTAGTGTTTTTAAATAGTAATAAAACACTACCACTAGTCATAGCACATGGGAATCATCACTAAGAGACATTTATTAGTAGGGAAAGTTTATATTAAATTTTGAATGCTAAAACACTAGGAGAACCCCATGACACTAGGAGAAATTGAAAATTCTGGTTGTGAAATAATAGTCATTATATATTAGATCTATTTCTTCATTTTCTAAAAATGCCCCCTCTGCGATTATAAAAAGCAACCCTAAGTTTGCATTCTAAATTACTCATGTTAGCCATTATAAATTAATCTAAAGTACCAATCATTTAATATGCATACAAATTATTCACTTTTGTCTAAAATATAATCAACATAAATCCTAACTTTGACTGATCTTCGATATAAATTTCGAACTTGTTTATAAAGGTGAGGGTGTAATGTCTCTGTGGCTCATAGAATGTTGGTAGAGTTCATATAGTATTCGTGTGCATTTAAGTAGTAGTAGACATAGAGAATAAATTAAGTTACATCGATTAATTAATGTGCATGTCACAAAATTGCACTTGCTTTGATCACAATATCAGTCCACCTAGGTTTGTCCTAAATTAAAACTTTTTAAGCCTTTACTATCAGCATGTAACAACCCATATGGATTTATATTGAATATATGGTACAAGTATCTATACACAGGACACACTAGCTATTACAACCAAGGATCCTAGTGCGCAGTTGAAACCAAAAGATTCAAACATTACAGAAAAGAAGATTAACACAAACGGGCATAATGCAAATATAGAGCTAGCACACAATTATAGAAATAAAATGAGCAAAGGCAGTGTGCTAAGATGGCCGTTACTATAAATCATTAAAAAATAAGGTTGGCAATCCTTTTTCTTCAACTACTACAAAACCAATTGTAAAGACGCCTTCTTTTTTGAATAAAGATGGCTCAATCTACAATCTCCTATAAAAATGGTTTCTAAAACAAGCCGCCTCTAGAAATGAATTTGTATAGAGGTGGTATTTTCAGCCATCTCTACAAATGACCTTATTTTTAGAGGCGGCTTTAAATCCAGTCGTCTGTGCAAATGGATTTCTAGAGACGGATGGAGCCATCTCTAAAAATAGATGCAATACAGAAAAATTCAGAACTTTTTCAAACGGAGTCGGATGAAGATAGACTTTATATCAAAGTTGTATCTATCGTCGAGATATCAACTTCGTACTTCCTCCATTCGAAATTGTAAGTCATTTTTGCTTTTGTAGATGCATAGATATACACTTATGTCTAGATACATAGTCAAACTTATGAATCTGCTAGAAAAGCCAAAGCGACTTATAATTTGGAATAGAGGGAGTAGTTGACAACTTTTTCATTTGAAATCATTTGGATCTAGCAAATATTGTTTGAGTTCTCATATTTTGAAATTCAAAATTTTCAAACGACCTCGGATGGAGAAATGACCAAAACCAAAGTTATATATATCAAAAAGGTATAAAACATTGCAGTTGATACCTTTTTCATTTGAAATGATCTATGGTCCAAAAATTTAGTTTGAAGTCCTCACATATTGAAATTCAAAATTTTCAAACAATCTCAGATGGAGAAATGACAAAAGCCCAAACTGTAAATTGCAAAGAGTTATGCAACTTTGTAGTTGACAACCTTTTCATTTGAAATCATTTATCCTAGGAAAATTATGTTTAAATTTCTTAAATTTAAAATTCAAAATTTACAAATGACCTCGAATGGAGAAACGACGAAAACCAAAGTTGTAGTACTTGATGATATCTACAACTGTGCAGTCAAAACCTTTTCCATTGGAATTCGTTTAGGGTCCCGAATGCTCATTTCAAAATTGGGTAAAGTGAATATGAGGGGAATATTGTGCCCTTTAGTCACAGGTGACTTTGGGTGGAGTGCAGTGGCCAGGGCCTGTGGTTGTCTAGTGGTGGCCTTCCTAGATTTTTTTTTCTATTTTGTCCGATTTATGAATCCTGGAAAACGATTTGTAGAAGTGGTTGTTATGTTGCCACCCGTCCATAAAATTCTTATTTATAGCAATCTAAGCTTAGTCCCGCCACCTCTACAAAGCATCTACAACCATCTCTAAAAAGGCAAGTTGTTTTAGTGTTCACTCGGCACTACAACTCATCCTCTTCCTGCATTGTCGCATCCACGTGTCAGCTCTAGCTACCAAGAAATCCTTATTCCTCTCCCCAATGTGTTGGCCCTATATCCTCCGTGCCACATCAACTCCAGTAACCATCATCCTTTTTCTCTTAGGCTACTGGGCCCTCAACAACATTGAGGTGCCCCTAGTTTGCCACATCGAATAAGCCGAAGATGTGTCTTTGGATCCACGCTCCCGCCCCACCTCTATGGATATGAACTAGAAGTAGTTTGAGAGAGTGCGAGAGAGAGAGAGAGGAGGAGAGAGGAGAGAGCAGAGAGAGAGAGAGGATAGAATGAACAAAGAGGGAGAGGGAGGGAGCCAAATCTTACCGGATGGGTCCTACTTAATGGATCCAAGGGTGTTCAGGCGAGATTCACATCCACCGACGCGTACTGGAGAGATACACCGGCCACCAGTCGTGCTCTCACATGGACCGAAATGATGCGGCTGTGAAAATCTTAGTGGGGATCCACATCGTGTGTAGAGGAGTTGAGGAAGGGGACAGGCGGGCGGACAACAACCCGTGAGATCTACTGGCCACTGGCACACAGTTGAGAGTTCGCAATCACCTAGATGGCGGGATAGATCTAATTGACTCACAGCCTTTGCAAAACCACCGGGTGCTGGTCGGTTGGGGCAGTCGAGGACGTGGGGAGTACATCCAGCTGCCGACGCTATGCTGAGTGGTGACATGCCGCCATGGAGATAGACAATAGCGTTGTGACCGAGAGAAATGCAAAAGTGGGCGTTGGTGGTGAAAGAAAGAGAGGAGGAGAGGCGGCCGAGAGATAGTTATGATTTCTACAATTTTCCAACCGATCCCATTATAGAGTCGGATCTGTCTCCGTAAATTAGAATATTTTTTAGAGACAACCTTCTTCTGCGAATAGAATTTTAATGAGGCGTTCTCAAATTCGTTGGTTTTTTTTTCTGATAAGTACAACCTTTGGCCTATTTCTGAAAGTAAAAATGATGGCCTATCTCTAAAAAAATAAGCCAAAATACTGTTCCGGCTGATTGTTGTGAGATAAAATACTGTCCTGCCCGAAAACAGTGTTTTTATGAGTGGGCTGGCCAGCCAGCCGAACGCCCTCGCAGCGCGTTTCCATGAGTGGCCATGGTGCGGTCTGCATGCATGGCAGACCAGACGAGATTGACGACGATGAGACCGAGCCCCCATCATGCATATCGATGGATCGCAGGGCCGACCGCTGACCGCGCGACTGGGCCAGCTATAGCTGGCCGGACCGGATGCCTCTGCTCAGTGCTCACTGGCTGCTGTGGTGTGGTGGGAATAATGGAAACCGAATATCTTGACCTCGCTTTACTGCTGCCTGAGACGACGGCGACAGTGGCGAGCGAACAGCGGCAGCCGTCGGATCACTATCGGACGGCCCTGATACGGTCACCGTGCAGACGTTCTCTGCTGTGTTGGTCGGCACGGCATCCGATCGTGCGGCTGGCTCAGTCCCCGCAGGAATAATTCGCCACGTGTGATTGAAGATGCTTGTCGTGTCCATCGGGTATTCATGTCAACGGATGATGATGCTGGAATTCTTATTCCCCAGGTGATGCAAGGCCGTGACGTAAAACCAGCCAATGTCAGTTTCTGACGAAAAAAAAGGCTAGTGGCCACGATATCGGCTGAACGACCCTTTTCCTTTGTTTTGAAACTGTTCTTTGACCAACCGATATGCTTAATGTTTGTTTTTATTTTGTGGCGAAATCATTGCCTCGGGTTAGCACCCAAAATAGTACTTCTTCTCTTCTAAATTATAAGCTGTTATGTCTTTTTCAATAAATAACTTTTTTTAATGTAACTAGATATATATTATGTCAATACATATTAAAAATAATGTATTTAGAAAAAACAAAATGACCTACAATTCCAATGGAGGGAGTACAAAACTATGAGGGTTTTGTTTATTTATCTGCATTAAGCAAACGGGCTCTAGCTTACTTGGTTAGAGAACCTTAGTAGCATCCTAGGTTCTGAGTTCGACTCTCCACGGAGCGAATTTCAGGCTAAGAGGGTCCTGAGTTCGACTCTCCATGGAGCGAATTTTAGGTTGGGGGTAGAAAAAAAGTCTCCTCGTCCGTCTCCACAACCAAAGCGATGGGTGGGTGTTCCTCCACATGGAGCGAATTTCAGGCTGGGGGCACAAAAAAAATCCCCCTGTCCGTCTCCACAACCAAAACGATGGGTGGGTGTTCTCATAGGGTTACGGTTCCACTGTGTATGGTTGGGGGTTCTCACAGGGTTACGATTTCGAAAGGATCAAGATGCCCAAGAGGGGGGTGAATTGGGCTAATTCTAAATTTCTTTGTAATAATTAAATCCTATGGTTAGCCCAATTAACCCATTGTGCCTAAAAAGTGTTTCTAATTATTCTACCGCACAAAAGACTTGCAACCTAAGTTCCAATCCTACTCTAGCATGGCAATTCTATGAATGTAAAGACAAGAATTGAATTGCTCAAAGTAAATGCTCAAAGTAAATAGAGAAGGAGAAACGCGGCGATGTTTTGCTGAGGTATCGGAGAGTCGCAACTCCCCACTAGTCCTCGTTGGAGCACCCGCGCAAGGGTGTAGCTCCCCCTTGATCCGCGCAAGGATCAAGTGCTCTCTACGGGTTGATTCTTCGACACTCCGTCGCGGTGAATCACCCACAACCGCTCATAACTTGAGTTGGGTCATCCACAAGCTCTTCGGATGATCACCAAGCTCCCAATCACCACCAAGCCATCTAGGTGATGGCGATCACCAAGAGTAACAAGCACGGACTCTCACTTGACCACGACAAGCCTAATGAGAAGGGTGAATGCACACTTTGCTGCTCTTGATCTCACTAATGAGGGCTCTCTTTGGGATTCTCAAATCTCAATCACCTCACTAGGACCTTGCTCTTCTTGGCACTCTCAAACGTGTTTCTCAGCTGTTGGAATGAGCAAAAGTACCCCCACGCACGAGTGAAGGTTGTATTTATAACACCGGCTGAAAAACGAACCGTTATGTGCCTCTGCGGGGTGACTGGACGCTCCGGTCATGTTGACCGGACGCTCCAGTCAGTACACCCCGAACTCCAGTGGTTAAGTGTTCACCGGATGCTGAGGCATCCGGTCAGCACTAACCGGATGCGTCCGGTCATGTTTTCCCCTCACTGGAACCTTACTAATGTCGACCGGACGCTGGACCCCTAGCGTCCGATCACTTGCTGAGCAGCATCCGGTCAGTAGCCAAAACCTGATCAGCGTCCGGTCAGCATTGATCGGACGCGTCCGATCAGCATTGACCGGACGCGTCCGATCAGGATTCTCCCTCTTTGGGACCTTACTGGAGTCGACCGAATGCTGGCCCTCAGTGTCCGGTCACTTGACCTCTCAGTGTTCGGTCACTTCCAGATGCTTTTACCTTGGTCAAATGAACTGACTGGACCCTGAGCCAGCGTCCGGTCACACTGGAGCCAGCGTCTGGTTAGTATTTGACCCTCCATTCACTTCCAACTCTCGATCATATGTGAATGAAGTTTGCTCCATTGGATCAAAGGGCTGTTAAGGAGCTACCTAGTGCTAGATTTAGCAAGTGTGCACCACACCTAACTCACTAGACTCACCTAGGTCAAGCTACCCGTTCATACCCCCCTTAATAGTACGACTAAAGGAAAAACAAAGTCCTAAACTACTCTAAGTGTCTCTCCAACTCCAATCGACACTTAGAACTAGTCTATCCTTAACCTTGTCGTCCAACCTTTGAAAACCGAAACGATTTCCATTGTAGGGGCATGACAACCATAATTGCCCAATCGATCTCCATTACCGTGACCTAACTTAATTGCCTCTGCAAAACACACGTTAGTCATAGTAATCACGTATTGTCATTAATCATCGAAACCCAACTACGGGCCTAGATGCTTTCAATCTCTCCCTTTTTGGTGATTGATGACAATACTACCTCGAGTATGTGAAAGACATGAAGTTTTTAACACGCTTGGTTCATATAAGCTTTTGGCAATAAGAACAAAAGTGTTAGACAAGCTTATATGACCCAAGCCAACATGATGTACTCAAAAGATATGAAATAAGCATGACTACAAGTAATGAAGCTCATTTGCATCGGAGTAAAACGCGGAAGCAAAGGCAAATGAGCATAACACAAGTGATATGACATATAAATAATTCAAAGTAGAGAGCACACATGTCATATATCACGATCACGTAGATATCACTATCACATAAATATAGTTTAGTGCATAAATGTAAATACACGACGAATGCATAATAGTGTATCACATATAAAAATTCCAAATGTAAATAGATAAGCTAATAGAATAACTAAGCTTCCCCTAGTTATGTCGCTCCCCCTAAGGCTATCATACTCAAACCCTCTCCCCCTTTAGCGTCAAACACCAAAACCTAAGGGTCGGTCGGTGGGGCTGCAGCGGACGAGCCGGGCGCTGAGGTACGAGGAGCGAGGTGGAACTGGGTGCCATCATCATCTGATCCTGAGCTCTGAGCCGTCTGACCCTCTGTAGCTAGAAGTGACGCTGAAGTAGTCTGGGTCAGATCAAGGACTGAAGCTGCTGTAGGTTGTGCTGGTATAACTGAAGTAGTCGGCTCTGATGATGCCACTGAGGAAGGGAGCGTCTCTATAGTCGCTGTGATAGGTGTAGCTGTAGAAGGACCTAGAACATGCAGGTATGGTGGAGTAGGCTGTCCTGTCAACTCGCTGAAGGTCGCTCCAAGACTCCTGGAGACTGAAGTGTCTGGCACTAGCAGCGACGACGTCTGTGCCGGTGTGAAGCCCGTCTAAAGAGGTGTGAACTATGGGGCTATCACTGGCGAAGCGAACCACTGGGACACCTGCTCTGTAGGTGAAGCATACTGTGTTGGTGGCTGTCCCTGACTCGGAAGCCCACTAGGCTGTAATGCTAGAGTCATCGAAGTGGTAGCAGGCTGACCAAGCTGGGGCGAAGCCTGTGGCGGTGGGGCCCCAATCGCTGTCACTACATGCTGCATGAATCCGAGAAGCTGCTGCTGCATGAGAAGCTACTGCTGATGCATGGCCTACCGCTGCTGTTGTATGGCCTGCTGTTGCTGCTGGATGGCCTGCTGCTGTCTCTGGAACTCGTCCTGCCGAGTCTAAAACTGTGCGAACATAGCAGCGGTCTCCTGAGCCTGTCGTGCCTGGTCCTACCTCATCCGCTCAAGTATAGCCAGAAGAGCAGGGTCTGTCTACGGGGTAGGTGGTGCTGAACTAGAGCTACCACCCGTATGGTCATGTCGTCGTGGAGGCATCTGAGGAATGGGCTGGTAGTCATCATTAGAACTGTCACTGGGGTCGCTCGCGATCATCCCCTCTTGCTGAGCAAGCTGCTCCTCTATAGCTGCAATACCCTTGATAATATCATCATGCTGGGCTACAGTCTCTGGCACCTCTAGACGATGGCGCGACTGACTAGGTGCCTATGGTGTACTATGGCGAATCATCTGAGACAGGTTATAAGTAGGGAACTCTATCGTAGCATCACTATACTCTGCAAGCATCTCAGGTGGCCTAACTGTAACTGCTTTGTGGATAAGGAATGTGATCCATTGAGCATAGGGTGGCTGCCTGTGACCTCTAAAGCCCTTAGCTATAGTGTCCTCCATCTCTGACAGAAGAAGATCCCAAATATCAAAAACTGTCTGCTGCATCAGAGAGTTGAGAAGCCATAGATGTATACGAGTCAATCCCTCTCTATATCCCATCCTTGGAAGTAATGTCCTCCTCATGATAGCCTCAATCACGCGAGTAGTGAGAGTGAGATCACTAGGGTTCCTCCTCGACCCTTCGCCAAAGGGCTCTGTGAAACAGTGATGAACCAAGTCCGTAGGGGGCACCATACCGCCATGAGGGCGTCTAGGAGGCACGGTCTGTCCATATCAAACCTCATGAAGCCTGAGTATCTCCCTGACCCTAGTGCTCGTCAGCCTATAATCTCTGCCTCCAAATGCAAAGTGTATAAACGTGTGCTGCGAGTCAATCTAGAGTGTAGCATAGAACTATCGAACCCAAGATGGAACATACAGGCATGTCCGTCCAATCAGATCTGTTAGCCCTGGTAAATAGGATAGATATGGATGAATGTGCTCTCCAGCTGTTGCTACTATAGACTCTATGTTGCACACCCTCTGTGATCTGAATACTGCTCCACTGTTAAGATACGCATTATAGAAATCCTCCTACAAAGGTGTGTAGAACCCCTCTGATGCTCTCTCATCCCTTCTAGGTGGAAACCACACCTCAAAGTCCACAAACCTCAACTGCTGCACCTACTTGGCCGTGGCAGCCCTCAGGTCAAGATGGGTCACTGAAGGTGGACCTTGTGGTCTAGGTGGTGGATGAGAACCCCTCTGCTGAGTATCTACCCTTGGCGTGACTAGAGCACGAGTACGACCAGAGCAGCGTAACTGTGGCTGAGGTGCCGGCTCTATCTCCTCAGCCTGCTCGGCCTGCTCACCCTCCTGAGTCTGCTGTGCTGGCTGTGCCTCCTGAGTCTGCTCTACTACCTGTGGCTGCTGCTGTGACTCCCCCTAAGGCTGACCCTCATCAATGGCAACACGCCGTCCTCCAATCATTAGAGTCTCAGCTGGACCACCATGAAGGCGCTCAACTCGCTCAAGTGTAGCCCTCGCTTCTTGTGAAAGTTGATCTGCGATCCGGACTCCACTGCGAGCACCTCCTCTCTTGGCACACTCTATGGCCTCTATAGCTACGGCGGCTCTCGCTGTCTCTGCATCTGGATACTTGCGCTTCCTTATTGCCATCTTCTTTGTCGCCTTGCCTTTTGGATCTACAGGCTGGTGAGGCGGGGGCCTCGGATCCTCATCACCGGGACCACCTCTGACATTCTTCGTACGAGCCATCTAAAGAATCAACTGCCGCTGACAAAGATCAACTGTCACTTCCGAGGCTTGGCCTTGTTCCGTACTCACGAGCTTGGCCCTGAGTTGACTGACAACTACCACTGAGACCTCAACGGCACCGACTCGCTACACGATAGAATAGATAAGGTATACAAATAATTTTAATTATGCATCTAGAGATACAAACCCCTAAGAAAGCAAGCAATTAGGTGCGAAATTGAAATGGGGCTTGCTACCTAACGAACCGGTGATCCAAGGAGAAGAGAAATGGCACGCGGGGAACCACCGAATCGCGAGGCTAGGGTTAGGGTTGCAATGTAGCGAGGATTGGCGATGGAGGATGCAATGAGGGCACTATCGCATGGAGAAAAGTGGCAAGGGAGGCACTGGCGCAAGCTGGGGTTATGGTCCTCGTCGACGCCATCTTTGCACTGGAGCATGGGATGACATCGGCGCTAGGGCAATCGGTGGCGGCGCTGCGGTCATCACGGTGACATGAGGAGATGTGCGGGCACGCGAGGAGGCTAGTGAGCGTGCGGGAGCAGAGCGGCAGCGCTGGCTCGGAGGCTGGCACTGTAGTTGCGTGGTGCGAGCAGAGTGCGGCGGCGCGGGGCGTACGGTGGCGCGCGGAGCAGCGTGGCTGTGCGGTGATGTGGACGTGGCAGCATTGGAGCAAGACGGCGTTGATGAGATGTGCGGAGGCGGCAGCTAGGGTTAGATGTGGTGGCTCGGGGCGGCGAAATCGGCAGGGTTAGCGGCAGGTTTGCGACAGTGCTACATTATATGGTGGCTCCCAACCGTAACAGAAAAGGAAATAGGAAAGAGATAGAATCACGCATGTTTCCTATTGACCGGACACTCCAGTGGCAGCGACCGGACGCTGCCACCCAGTGTCTGGTCGATTCTAGAGAGGTCCAAAACCTCTAGAATCGCGACCGGACGCATCTAGTGGACACCAACCGGACACAGCCAGAGTCCGGTCAATACAGCCTTCGACTTCTCCACACGACCGGACGCTAAAACACCTTCTGACCGGACGCTGAAACATAGAGTCCAGTCACTCCTTCGCAGCAAGTTCTTCTCCTGTGAACTGACCGGACGCTGGACTTCAGAGTCCGGTGCAGCGTCCGGTCACTCCTTCAGCAGATCTTCAATGTTATTCGTGCTGCCTGTTCCCAATCAAGTCCCAACTTGAATAAGATCCAAATAAACACCAATTGGGATTGATGTGAGTGACCTCTCTCAAACCCTCAAGTTTTTCAAAATATTTTGCCTTAGGCTATAATTCTTTTTAAGAAAATAGACAATAAGAGGGCAATTTGAAGACAAACGACAAAACAACACTCATGCATATGCAATGCAATTCTTGTAAGTAAATCTAGTTGCTTGTCAAGTTTGATCCAAGGTTAAGCTTCTTCACACGTTTTTCGGTGGTTATCTTAACCATGTTAGACAAGCCCTATATGCATTACAAAACATTAAACATGTTGTATATTACAATGCAATGCAACAGACAACACAAGCTCATTTTTTGTGAAGTTACTAAAATCAAGCACATTGAGCTCATTCCGCAATCTACAAAATGTTGCCTCATCTAGCGGTTTAGTGAAAATATCCGCCAATTGATCCTCGGTCCTTACACCTTCTAATGATATATCATTCTTTGCAACATGATCTCTAAGAAAGTGATGACGGATATCTATGTGCTTGGTGCGAGAGTGTTGAACCGGATTATTTGCAAGTTTTACCGCACTTTTATTGTTGCACAAAAGAGGTACTTTTTCTAGAACTACACCATAGTCTAGCAAAGTTTGTTTCATGTAAAGTATTTGTGCACAACAAGCACCCGCGGCAATGTATTTCGCATCAGCGGTGACAAAGCCACACTATTTTGTTTCTTGGAGGACCAAGACACAAGTGATCTACCAAGCAAATGACACCCTCTAGATGTGCTCTTTCTATCAACTTTGCAACCGGCATAATCCAAATCGGAATAGCCAACTAATTCAAATATAGCTCTTTTGGGATACCAAAGGCCAATGCTTGGTGTGTGCTTAAGATACCTAATGATTCTTTTATGGCAATTAAATGAGTTTCATTAGGATTAGCTTGGAATCTAGCACACATACACACACTAAACATGATGTTGGGCCTAGATGCGGTCAAATATAACAAGCTACCAATCATAGAGCGGTAGAGAGTTTGATCAACCGGGTTACCTCTCTCATCTAGGTCGAGATGTCCATTAGTTGGCATTGGTGTCTTGATTGGCTTACATTCATCCATCTTGAATCTCTTGAGAAGATCATTAGTATATTTCTCTTGAGAGATGAAAATCCCTTCTCTCATTTGCTTGACTTGAAAACCAAGAAAGAATGTAAGCTCTCTAATCATTGACATCTCAAACTCCTTCGACATCAATTCACCAAACTCTTTACAAGAATCTTCATTTGATGATCCAAAGCTGATATCATCAACATACACTTGACAAATAAAGATATGCCCATCAAGCTTCTTGGTGAATAGTGTGGTGTCGACCTTCCCAATGGTGAAGCCCTTCTCAATGAGAAAGTTCCGAAGGCGCTCATACCATGCTCTTGGGGCTTGCTTAAGCCCATATAATACCTTGGACAACCTATAAACATGATTAGGATATCTAGGGTCTTCAAACCCGGGAGGTTGATCAGCATAGACTAGTTCATTAATAAAGCCATTTAAAAATGCACTTTTCACATCCATTTGATAAAGTTTTATTTCATGATGTGATGCATATGCAAGGAAGATATGGATGGCTTCTAATCTTGCAACTGGTGCAAAGGTCTCTCTAAAATCCAAACCTTCAACTTGAGAGAACCCCTTTACCACTAGTCTTGCCTTATCCCTCACAACAACACCTTGATCATCTTTCTTGTTTTGGAACACCCACTTTGTTCTAATGACTCTTGCACCTTTTGGCCGCTCTTCAAGAGTCCAAACTTCATTGTGGGTGAAGTTGTTCAACTCTTCATGCATTGCATTTATCCAATCCGGATGTTGAAGAGCTTCTTCTACCTTAGTAGGCTCAAAGCAAGAGACCAAAGAGTGATGAGCAATAAATGAAGCAAGTTTTTATGAGCGAGTCAATACACCCTTTGATGGACTCCCTATGATATGATCTTGTGGATGATCTTGTAGTAGAGGTGTATTTCTTCTATTGACCATTTGAGGAGGAGGTTGTGGAGCATCAACATCTTGTGCTTGTACCACTATTTGCTCATGGGAGACATGAGTGTCTTCATTTTCTACTCTCTCATCTTTTTCACCATCTTGTGGCACACTTGATGAAGAGGGTGGATCAATCACTTGTACATCATTTTCATCATCTTTAGGCTTGATGTCTCCAACCAAAATGTTCTTCATAGCCTCCCTCAATGGTTCATCACCTACATCATCAAGATTCTCATGTGCTCCTTGGGAGCCGTTAGATTCATCAAATTCCACATCATATGTTTCTTTAACCAAGCCAGTGGCATGATTAAATACTCTATATGATTTGGACTTTGATGAGTAACCAACAAGAAAACCAATATCACAACGTCTTTGAAACTTCCCTAGGTGTTTGCGCTTCTTATCGATGTAGCATTTGCAACCAAACACCCTAAAGAAGGAGACGTCCGGCTTCTTCCCATTGAGCAACTCATAAGGTGTCTTGCTAAGGAACTTTTGAAGGAATAGGCGGTTTAATACATAGCATGCGGTGTTGATAGCTTCCACCCATAGAGCTTCGAGGGTGTTGTACTCATCAAGCATTGTTCTTGCAAGAGTGATCAATGTCTGGTTCTTCCTCTCAACTACACCATTTTGTTGAGGAGTATATGTTGCGGAGACCTCTTGCTTGATCCCAACTTCATCACAATAGGCTTCTATGTTTGTGTTGTCAAACTCCTTCCATTATTACTGTAACACCCTAGGTGTTTGGCTTCCACAAAATTGCAGTTCATTTCATAAACATATGCATCATCTATGTCATCATGCCATTGTCACTGAAACATACATATGCAACATTCGCAAATTCTGTTTGTTTCATACTTGATTTCTTATGAATGGTAGTAGTGCAACATGAGTCTCTCATACCTTGAAACATGGCAACATGGTAGGAATGTGGCAAGTTAAAATTGCAACAAAAGTAATGAAACATGTGAAACATGGAATTGCATAGCTAATTTATCAAGGAACAAAAGTTGTTTTATGATCAACTCATGAAAAGTCTCAAGTACATCTTTACTCAACCCGAGTTGAACATGCGTCAACGACGATGGTTAGAATTGATCAAAGACTACAACCTTCAAGTGCACTACCATACTGGTAAGGCAAATGTGGTTGCTGATGCCTTAAGCAGAAAGACCCATTGTAATTCCTTAGTTAGTGAAGACTTTCATCTGGCACACCTCCTTCATCCTGTAGTACTCCACAATATCACTGTGGATTGCTCTCATAGAAGTCGAATTATCGAACTCCAGAAGACTGATGTGGGTGTGTTTCATATCAAGTGGAAGATGAAAGATCAGGAGACCAAGCACTTTAGGGTCGATGACAAAGGAATTCTCTGGTTTAATGATAGGCTTGTAGTACCCAAAGACAAAGAACTTAGAAATCAAATTATGGCTGAAGCCCATTCTTCTAAATTGTCCATCCATCCTGGTGGCAGTAAAATGTATCAAGATCTCAAGCTGTATTATTAGTGGACCAAGATGAAGAAAGAAATCGCAACCTATGTGGCAAGGTGTGATAACTGTTGCAGAGTCAAGGCTATTCACATGAGGCCCGGATTATTGCAGCCACTCTCCATTCCTGGCTGGAAGTGGGAAGAAATTGTTATGGATTTCATTGTTGGATTACCCACTACCAACAAGGGTTGTGATTCCATCTGGGTTATCGTAGATCGTCTAACTAAATCCACTCACTTTATTCCGGTCAAGTCTACCTATCACCCTCACAATTATGCTGAGATTTACTTTCAATAAGTGGTACGTCTCCATGGTGTACCCAAATCCATTGTTTCAGATAGAGGACCGCAATTCATGGCTCACTTTTGGGAGTACTTACATCAGAATCTTGGCACTCATCTAATCCATAGTTCTACCTATCATCCGCAAACATCAAGACAGACTGAGCGTGTTAATCAAATTCTTGAAGACATGTTAAGAGCTTGTCTTATCTCTTGCAAAGGCTCTTGGGAGGAATGGTTGTCTCTCGCTGAATTCTCTTATAACAACAGTTATCAAGAGAGTATCAAAATGGCTCCTTTTGAAGCTCTTTATGGCCGCAAGTGTAGAACTCCTTTGAACTAGGTGGAACCCGGAGAAAGAAGATTCTATGGTATTGATTTTGTAAAAGAAGCTGAAGAGCAAGTCCGAACTATACAGAAGAATATGACTGCCGCTCAGGCTAGACAAAAGAGCTACGCTGATAAGAGAAGAAAACCTATTGAGTTTGAAGTAGGTGACCATGTTTATCTGAAGGTATCCCCTATGAAAGGAGTAAAACATTTTGGAATTAAAAGGAAGCTTGAGCCTCGATATGTTGGACCTTACTGCATTATCGAGAAAAGTGGAAGAGTAGCCTATAAACTCGATCTACCACATGAAATGGGAGCTATATTCCCGGTATTCCATGTGTCTCAGCTGAAGAAGTGTCTCCGTATTCCCAAAGAAAGAATAGCAACAAGGAAAATCAACTTGAAATCTGATCTTTCTTATGAGGAGAAGCCCGTGCAGGTTCTGGATACTCAAGAAAGAGTGACTCATAGGCGAGTAGTTAAGTTGTATAAGGTAGTTTGGAGTAATCATAGTGATCGGGATGCAACATGGGAGCGGGAAGATTATTTAAAGGAAAATTATCCGGCTTTCTATACTGATTGGTACGCTTTCCAAATCTTGGGACAAGATTTTTCTAAGGGGGGAGGGCTGTAACACCCTAGGTGTTTGGCTTCCACAAAATTGCAGTTCATTTCATAAACATATGCATCATCTATGTCATCATGCCATTGTCAATGAAACATACATATGCAACATTCGCAAATTCTGTTTGTTTCATACTTGATTTCTTATGAATGGTAGTAGTGCAACATGTGAATGCAACATGAGTCTCTCATACCTTGAAACATGGCAACATGGTAGGAATGTGGCAAGTTAAAATTGCAACAAAAGTAATGAAACATGTGAAACATGGAATTGCAACATTTGAGTGAATTGCTTGTTTTGTTGCTTCATCACATGTGATCATTAGAAATTGGTATAGCACTTGTGTAAAGTGGTTGATTATGGTCTAATACACCTTAACTACACTTAGGGTAATTGATGGGACATTGTTCATATAGATCAAAATGACCAAATTGCCCTTTAGGGGAGGTTTGACTTGAATTGACCCATAGAGTGACTCTGTTTGACTGATTAAAAAGTCCAACTTAGGGATCTTGCATGGCTGTGCACTCTTTACCAAAGTTGTAACTAATTTATCAAGGAACAAAAGTTGTTTTATGATCAACTCATGAAAATGTGTGGAACAGCCTCAAACATGGCCCACAAGTCATTATTGATGGTGGATTCAACACTGAAAAATATTTCTAAGTCCTAACTGCATTTTCAGTTTGATTGAGCCACCTTTGGCTTGATGTAACTTCTAATCCATGGCAAATTAGATGATGGTCCTTGAAAAGAAGTTGTAGATGGATGGCAGGCCTACATTTTTCATGTACATAGTTTTTGCAATGAATCAATGGTTTAGCCGTGTTGACACGTTGAAGTCACGCTGTCAGGCGGTTCAAGTCGTCTGAATGGGAACTACAGTTACTGACAGTCTTCAGAAAACAAACGCCGTGTGTTTGCCACCCGTCGCCGGTCTTCTGCTCGCACTGCCACATGCCGCGGGCATCCTGGCGCTGCTGGCCATGCCTTGAACTCGCACGTGCCTGCCCGAACGAGTCGTCAGCTCCATTTGCACTCCTTCGCCTCCACTGCACGCAGCGACAAGCCGCAGCAGCTCCTCCATTTCTGACCGAGCATCGCCGTCGTCTTGTGCGCTCACCACTGCAAAAACGCATCGGCCATCTTGCCCCTAACTTTGCCATGATCTCCTCTACCACCTCCACCTTTTAGTTGGGTCATTTGAGCCTTGGTAAGGGCGTATTTGCCATTTCTTCCACCGCCGCCATGGCGGGACCTCGCCGAAGTTGGTGCACCACGCGGCCAACTGCCACCGTAGCCTTCCCATCCCCTCTCTCCCTTGCGCTAGGTCCTGTGAATGCTACTGAGGCTCGTAGGGTCACCCACTAGGGTTGTGACGTCGTCGTCTCACCGGAGCCGGCCAAGCCGTGGCCGTACGCCGCCATGGCCGTCACCACCCCCTCTAGCTGCGGTAATAGCCAAAATTGATGGCACTACTAGATGCGCATGGGTGAGGTGAACACCATAGCACCGATGACCTTGCCGGAGCTGTCACCGGCGACAAGCTACGCCGTCGTCTTTCTTCCTCCCCTGTCTGTCTCGCTGACGTGCGGGGTCCCCTTGTCAGCGGAAGCGCGCAGGCGGGAGTTTGTCCTGGGCCGCGTCGTGTCTGGGCTGCGCTTGCGCGTGCGTCGCGGGCCGCCGTATTCTTTCGGGCCAGCCCAGCAGTAGGGTTAGGGTTTCAAAAAAAAATGTTTTGTTTTATTCTTTTCACAGATTTGTGTATAGATTCAAAAATATGTATCTCCTAGTTGGTAGATTCAAATGATGTGGTTCCAATTTTGTTGAGTTCATGATAATGTCTAGTTTTTATTAAAAATATAACTTATGCCATGTTCTGTTATGAAAAATGGAGTTGCTAATTATCTCTTTTAATCATGAAGGAAATAGGGGTAATTATATCTTTTTCTATGTAGCTCCAAATGGCATGAAATTTTTATGGTGTACTGCTCATATGATGAATAGCTTGTAGTTAAATTTTCATACATTTTGGACACTGTATGTAGGAGATAGAAAATTCTCTTGTTTGCGTGGATGGATCTTGTGTGAATTTTCATAATTTTTCTATAGATCCAGTAAAGGTAAAATTTGGTGAGTGCTATTCTTATGCTAGAATGATACTAGGAAAAATGTGAAATCTGTTGCTTGACACTTTTCATTAGGATTTCCTAATTATGCTAGAAATAGACATGCCACCTGTTATTTGGATACAGCAAGTTCTGCTTTCCTAATGGCTTTGAAATTTTTATGGTAGTCTATGTGAAGCATGAGATAGCTACTGTAATTTTTGTAGATTTTTCTGAATAGTTTTACTATATATTGCTTTAATCACCTAATTAACTAAATAAATTAGAAAAGGGCATTAAATAATTTATTTAGAAGTTTGCACTATACTTTCTGATGTTCCTCTGGTATGTGCAACAAGTTTGTAAACTTGGTTTGGTCCAATTATGCTTTTGCATCATCACTAAATAATTAATTTAGTAAACCTATCATTTCTGGACAGATTCTAGGTTTACTTGAATACGATTTGGTTAACGTAAGAATCATGCTTTGATGTTTACAAATGAATTGTAGAGAATTTAATAAGCTTTCCAGAATGTCCTCATGCAAGTCATTTGGAATTGTAGAACTCTTGTTGTGATGGAATTAAGGAACTACCCGTGTGCATATAAAACTTTAACTGTTGTTTTAAGTATGCCTTTACTATTTCTAAGTTTGTGGTAATATTCCTAGGTGTTAGGCCTTTAACTGAAGATGAGCATCTTTATCTTAGGTTATGCAAGTTAGGTAAGTTGATCTCGTTCTTCAAATTAAGTTAGATACATGTTTTAAAGTGATTTGAATAGAGCTATTCTTAATCGGTAAACGAGTGTCCAGTGATGTTTTCGTTAAACACTTACTGTGATTCATTCATCATGAGCATCATGTCATTCCTTATGCATCCATGATATTTATCTTGTGCATCGGCATGCAATAGGTGTACCGGAAGGTGTGACACTGCTGGAATTCGAGGAACCGAGCGAGCAGCAGCAGCCAACACCGAAGGTTCAGGAGGTGTAGCCCTCGGGAGAAGTGCCAGACGAGGTCGCCGTTGAGTGCCCAGATCACCGTCCGTGCAACTTTGTGAAAGGCAAGCCCCGGAGCATATTAAGCCTCCTAATTTCCGAAATGCAGTTAAAGTATTATTGTTACATATATATATTGTTGCATTAAGTTAGGTGTTGGATGCAAACACTTGCTGCATTGGTTATCCAATCCTTGTCTAGATATTGATACCCTGAATCCTATGTAGCTCAGGTTCGTGTAGTGCTTAGCCCTGCTTAAACGCGGTAGAAGTCAGGTGATTTCCTGTCACCTACGAGATATAGGAATATACATATGGCACGGTTGGCTATATTTGCTATCGTGGAAAAGAACCAGTCTTAATTTGAAATGAAGACCGGACAGAGGCTTGCTGGTTTGCAGTGACTCCGTCTGTGTCGCTTAAGGACTGAATCTTGGAGCCTTTCCTGTTCATGTTGAATGCATGCCTCTCTCTTAGTTGGCCGTGTCCGAAGACCGACCGCGAAGCCGAGTAGCTCACCTCAGGCTAGGAGTCGATAAGTATAAAGTGTGCCTTGAAAGGGAGCCATAGGCGTGAGTCCAAGGGCAGGTGATTTAAAAGTCCTGATCGTCCTGGCAGAAGGGTAATCCCTGAGAGTGCTGGCGCTGATCGAACCCGCGAATTTGGTTCTTGAGTTGTCCCAAAGGTGACCCACGGCTACCCTTGCAAAGTATGCCAGGGTGAGAGTTAGGAATACCCCCTCAGCTGAGTTGTAATTCGATTCGAGTCGCCGTCTCTCCCGATTAGTGAGAACTTGACGGGCTTATCTCCAATGTAGATACACTAAATAACATAATGGTTCGGAAATGATGATATGATGATGACAGCCTTATTATACCTGCTATGGTTAATATTGTTTGCTCCTAATAAGTGAGTGCTCTAGTACAGGTGCTAATCTAGTGAACAGGTAAATGATGATAAACTTGATGCGAAGTTTAAATTGGTTACTATATTTATAAGCTCTTTTATGCAACTGTGTCTAGCTAGCCCACCTCATAAGCCTTGCATGACCCTTGGTGTCTTTTATTTCTGGTTTTGATGGGTAAGTCTAGCTGAGTACCTTCTCGTACTCAGGGTTTATCTCCCACCTGTTGCAGATGACCAGTTCTACTTTGGTTGCTGCAAGTATTGCCTTCTCCTAGCTGGGGATAAAGACTAGACCGTTGGGCATGGTCTCTCGTAGTTCTCGTATCTGAAGATGCTTTTGTGGGACATGACTAAGATCTGGCAATGTATTTGAAACTATGAAGTTATGTACTAAACTATGTTGCTTCCGCAAATTTGAACTTGGTTTGTAATATTTTATTTGAACTCTGATGGATGTAATCCGAATGCTACTTGTGAAATGTTGTAACGAATGATGTGTTGTGTTGAATCACTACGGTCTTGGTTTGTATGTCGAGAGTTGGTTGAAATCCTTCGTGATTTCTGGACTACCAGGACTATGGGAGCTTAAGTACAGGAATTTGATTACTTCGGTGATTGTTTTTGTACTTACGTTCTTATGATTTGGTTGATTCTGTTACAATTACTTCTTATCTTCTTAAGCTTCACTTCAAATTTATTTTGTGCTCTCTTGGCAAACTTCTTGAAACAAGATGCAACTTCAGATTTGTCATGAAGGAAAAATACCCATGTATACCTTGAATAGTCATCAACAATCATAAGACAATAAAGATTTCCTCCCAAACTCTTGTATGTTGTTGGTCCAAATAAATCCATACAAAGGAGTTCTAGCACTCTTGTGGTTGACATGAAAGCTTTTGTTGGATGGGTATTTGCAACTTGCTTGCCGGCTTGACATGCACTATAAAGCTTGTCCTTCTCAAACTTCACATCCTTCAACCCTCTCACCAAATCATTCTTCATTAGCTTCTTGAGTGAGCTCATCCCAACATGAGCAAGTCTTCTATGCCATAGCCACCCAAGTGTTGTTTTGGTGAATAGACAAGTCTTCAAGTTTGTATCTTTGGAGGTGAAATCCACTAGATATAGGTTGTTGTATCTAAATCTTTTGAATATCACTTGTTCATCATCCTTCTTAGATACAACAACTTCCTTCTTGGTAAACAAGCATTGGAAACCAAGATCACACAATTGTCCAACGGATAGCAAGTTGAAACTCAATGAAGCAACATATAGCACATTGGAGATGGAATGATCATTTGATATTGTCACTTTTCCCAATCCTTTAACCTTGCCCTTTGAGTTATCTCCAAATGTGATTCTTTCTTGTCCATCTACTTCTTCATCTAGTGAGGTGAACATACGAGGATCATCGGTCATATGTTGTGTGCAACCACTATCAATAACCCAATGACTTCCACCGGTCTTGTAGTTAACCTACACACAAGAGATCAAGCTTTAGGGATCCAAACTTATTGAGGGCCCTTCACTTTCTCAACAAGTGACTTTGCAACCCAAATTTTCTTAGGCCTATTCTTGTTGGGAGACCCTAAGAACATGACTTTCATTTTCCCACTAGAGTCCTTTCTAAGCATGTAGTGAGCATTGATGGCAAAAGGTCTAGCATGCTTGGGCAAGGATTGTGGTGGTAGAGTTTGGCACTCATGAGCAAAGTGGCCTTCTTGTCCACAATCAAAACATCTCTTTGGCTTTGGCTTGGACTTATGTTGTTGTTGAGCTTGAGCCTTCTTTTCTTGGTTTGCCAAGTACCCAATGCCACTTCTATCCATCTTCATGATGGTGTTCATTAGTAGCACACTTTGAAGATGCTTGCCTCTAGTGAACTTGCTCAATCCAATCTTAAGATGCTCTTTCTCCAACTTGAGTTTCTTGTTTTCTTCCTTAAGACTTGAGAGCATCATTGTTTTTCTCTTCCTTGAGCTTCTTGTTCTCATCTTTGAGCTTCTGATTCTCAAGGATCAAACCATCATCATGAACAATAATTTCTAGCACAATAGACTTGGTGGTTTTGAGTTCTTCAAGATCTTTCTTGAGCTTTCCATTGTCATTCTTGAGCTTGACAAACTCATCATAATCATCGACTTCAACCACTTGCTTGCCCTTGCTACTAGAGCTTTGCTCAATGCTCTCAATAATCAAGTCATCACATGATGTAGCTATATCAATCTTAACAACATTGTTAGTAGCATCATGTGGTTCATTGGATAAGAATTCTTGAGCAATAACAAGATTATCATGATTAACCTTAATAGTAGTATATTCTCCTCTTAGCTTGTTGTGGCTAGTGATGAGCTCATTATGTGTCCTCTCAAGTTTATCATGTTTTTATTTAAGCTCTTTCTTAGAAGATTTGAGCTCCTTGAGTTTGGATGATATAGCATCATTTGCTTCTTTAAGCTCAACACTGCCTTTTCCGCTATATCGCATTTAGCTAAAAGAGAATCATTTTTAGCTTCTAGCTTTTCATTTTTAGCTCTAGTTTTTATAATGATCTTAGTGTATTGTTTTAGCAATCTAGCAAGATCATCATAAGAAGGTGATTCATATTCATCATCATCACTATCACTATCATCATCACTAGCATGCTCATCATCACTACTATCATCATTATTAGATACCTTGCGGTCACCCTTGGCCATAAGGCATAGGTGTGTAGAGGATGATGGCGGTGGTGGCGGTGAAGATGATGAAGAGTCAATAACAATTGCGGCCACCTTCTCGTTGTCACTATCATCATCATCGGATGAGGCACAAGATGAGTCAATATCCATAAGCCAATCATCGACAATGTATGCCTTTCCACTCTTCTTCTTCTTGCCATCTCTCTTCTTGTATGGCTTGTTCTTCTTCTTCTCTTCTTCTTCTTCATTACTTGAGTCATCTTTCTTGCCCTTGTATTTGTTCTTGAACTTGTCTTTCTTGGGCTTAGTGCATTGGTGTGCTAGATGACCAAGTTCTCCATAATTGAAGCAATCCATCTCGGAGATTGGCTTCCTTCTAGAGCTAGTGAAGAACTTCTTCTTCTTGCCATCAAACTTGATGCCACTCTTGTTGAGCTTCTTTAGCATCTTGGCGGTCTTCTTCACCATGCGAGCAAGACTTTCATCATCAACTTCATCATCACTTGAGCTTTCATACTCAAGTCTTGCTTTACCCCTCTCTTGGCTAGCTTTGAATGCTAAGTCCTTATCTTTCTTCTTGGTAGAGGATGAGCCATCTTGTGGCGTGATGTGCATATACATCTCATGAGCATTGATCTTTCCCAAGATTTGTGTCGGTGTAGCGGTGAAAAGATCACCTTGATGAAGCACGGTCACAATATGCACATATTTATCAATGGGGAGGACACTCAAAATCTTTCTTACAACATCAGATGGTTGCATTTGAGTGAGTCCAAGCCTATTGACTTCCTCTACAAGAACATTCAAACGTGAATACATCTCATTAGCACATTCTTTAGGAAGCATTTTAAAAGAGTTGAGCTTTTTCATGACAAGATGATAGCGTTCCTCACACTCACTCTTAGTTCCCTCATGGAGCGCACAAACGTCAGACCATAGTGCATGGGCGTCTTTGTGGTTCCTCACCCGATTGAACACATCTTTGCAAATGCCTCTAAAGATGGTGTTTTGAGCCTTTGCATTCCACTTCTCGTAGTTCACCTCATCGCCTTATAAGTGAGTAGCATCCCGAGGTTTTGGGAAGCCATGTGAGGCGGCTCTGAGAATACCAACATCTAGAGCTTCTAGATATGCCTCCATGCGAATTTTCTAATAAAAAAATCATCTCCCTCAAAGATAGGAGGAGGTCCATCCCCGTGAGACATCTTGCTCTGGGCGGTTAAGCCTAAATACGTGAGCACGAGGCTCTGATACCAATTGAAAGGATCAAGATGCCCAAGAGGGGGGGGGGTGAATTGGGCTAATTCTAAATTTCTTTGCAATAATTAAATCATATGATTAGCCCAATTAACCCCTTGTGCCTAGAAAGTGTTTCTAATTGTTCTACCACACAAAAGACTTGCAACCTAAGTTCCAATCCTACTCTAGCATGGTAATTCTATGAATGTAAAGACAAGAATTGAATTGCTCAAAGTAAATAGAGAAGGAGGAACACGGCGATGTTTTGCCAAGGTATCGGATAGTCGCCACTCCCTACTAGTCCTCGTTGGAGCACCCGCGCAAGGGTGTAGCTCCCCCTTGATCCGCGCAAGGATCAAGTGCTCTCTACGGGTTGATTCTTCAACACTCCGTCGCGGTGAATCATCCACAACCGCTCACAACTTGAGTTGGGTCATCCACAAGCTCTTCGGATGATCACCAAGCTCCCAATCACCACCAAGCCGTCTAGGTGATGGCGATCACCAAGAGTAACAAGCACAAACTCTCACTTGACCACGACAAGCCTAATGATAAGGATGAATGCACACTTTGCTACTCTTGATCTCACTAATGAGGGCTCTCTTTGGGATTCTCAAATCTCAATCACCTCACTAGGACCTTGCTCTTCTTGGCACTCTCAAACATGTTTCTCAGCTGTTGAAATGAGCAAAAGTACCCCCACACACGAGTGGAGGTTGTATTTATAACACCGGCTGAAAAACTAACTGTTATGTGCCTCTGCGGGGTGACCGGACGCTCCGGTCAGTACACCCCGAACTCCAGTGGTTAAGTGTTGACCGGACGCTGGCCAGCGGCCGGTCAGCACTGACCGGACGCGTCCAGTCACGTTTTCCCCTCACTAGAACCTTACTGATGTCGACCGGACGCTGGACCCCCAGCGTCCGGTCACTTGCTGAGCAGCGTCCGGTCAGTAGCCAAAACTTGATCAGCGTCCGGTCAGCATTGACCGAACACATCCGATTAGGATTCTCCCTCTCTGGGACCTTACTGGAGTCGACCAGATGCTGGTCCTCAGCGTCCGGTCACTTGACCACTCAGCGTCTGGTCACTTCCAGACGCTTTCACCTTGGTCAAATGAACTGACCGGACCCTGAGCCAGCGTCCGGTCACACCGGAGCCAGCGTCCGGTCACACCGGAGCCAGCGTCTGGTCAGTATTTGACCCTCCATTCACTTCCAACTCTCGATCATATATGAATGAAGTTTGCTCCATTGGATCAAAGGGCTGTTAAGGAGCTACCTAGTGCTAGATTTAGCAACTGTGCACCACACCTAACTCACTAGACTCACCTAGGTCAAGCTACCCGTTCATACCCCCTTAATAGTATGGCCAAAGGAAAAACAAAATCCTAAACTACTCTAAGTGTCTCCAACTCCAATCGACACTTAGAACTAGTCCATCCTTAACCTTGTCGTCCAACCTTTGAAAACCGAAACGATTTCCATTGTAGGGGCATGACAACCATAATTGCCCAATCGATCTCCATTACCGTGACCTAACTTAATTGCATCTGCAAAACACACGTTAGTCACAGTAATCACATATTGTCATTAATCACCGAAACCCAACTAGGGGTCTAGATGCTTTTAGATTCCACTGTGTTTGGTTGGGGGTTCTCATAGGGTTACGGTTCCACTGTGTATGGCTGGGGCCGAGGTTTGGGGGTTTTCTCGGCTCGTGTGAGAAGGTCTTCTTCTTAACAAAATGCTCGGGGCAGGTCGAGCTTTTTTTATTTATCTGCATTAACCCATATCTAGACTTAGGCACTTAACAGTATAATTTGTCTATGTTTGGTTCCCTACCAAAACTCTTATACAGAGACTTGCACAATGATTAAAACAGGCACAATGTAATATTAGCTCGCAGACCAGATTCGATCGTATTAGAAAATACAGGTTTGCACAAGCCGGTAGATCAAACAAACATAATTTTTTCTCACCTCAGGTGCCTCTACTAGAATCATGAGGTGTCCATTAGAACATGGAGGCGACTACGTACAACACAATAAGTAACAAAAAATATTTGCCAAAGACAACTTGCATGTACAGAATAACCAAATACCAAGACATTAATATGTTTATGTTGTCTTCGTTATCACAACATTGATTTTAGGAGACAACCTCTGCAATTCATAGAGGCGAGCACATCTAGGACCGCCTTTGTAAATGTCTGGCGGCCTCCGGGCAAAGGCACACATCTGAAAATCATTTACAGACGCTGGCGTCCTAAGGCGTCTGCCTCTGTTAATTAGCGATTTACAGAGACGGTTGCCTTAGGACGCCCATCTATATAATCGATTTTTAGAGGGTCGCTGTTAACATAAGCGGCCATTCTAAACATCTATCGCTAAAAGTTGATTAAGAGAGCCAGACATCCTAAGATGCTCACCTCTACAAATAGTTACATCCAAAAATAACTCATAATATTTCCATATGAACTCGGATGAAAAAGAACTTTATATCAAAGTTGTAGCTCTTGATCCACAGAATTTTTTTAAGTGAAACTGTTTAGAATACCAAAATGTTGTTTTAAGTTTTATATTTTGATATTTTAATTTTCAACCGGATATTGCCATGGCATACACAAAAGTTGTAGTTATCATTACAATCTACAACTTTCTAGTTGAAATGTTTTTTTTTAATTTGAAGTTGTTTAGAGTCCCTAATATGTGTTTTAATTTCTTAGATTTTAAAATTTAAAATTTGGAATTCCCAAACCACCTTCAATGTTTATGTGTTAGTACCAAAGTTGTAGTGACCGACACAATTTACAAGTCTATTGTTGATAATATTTTTATTTAATGTTGTTAGAGTATTAAATATTTATTTTGAATTCCGATATTCAAACTTTTAAAATTTTCAAGCAATCTCAAATGAAGACAACATCGCATACCAAAGACCGCCCAACTACACGAGTCGCGCAGACAGCACCCAACCATCCACTTGTAGCACGTTACTTTGCAAATAATATGCTTCTCTTCGTCTTCGACAGAAGGTATCACTTTTGACTTCCATAATGTGCATCAAATAAACGTCGTCAGGTCGTCTCATCCATCCACACGAGACCTGACCCTGTTCTGATTATCAATAACCATAATAATGCAGCAAAGCTTTCAGGAATGGGACGCATAATGAATTGACCCAAACACACATGCTTAGCGACATTACAAATGCTAACATTGGATAGAAGTATTTTTTTTAGTAAAAGAAAAGGCGTTGCACTAGCACAGAAGCTTGAAAGATTTGTATTAGCCCAAACAGAGCTGGGCCTTTGTGGAAAGGAACTGCCGCTCGGTTGAGACGGGGCTCGTTCGGGACTACGCACAATCCGTCCTGGCATATATGGATGGCCATGGGTTTGATGAAGTCCGCCTATGTACAAACGATTGCAGTCCCAGTGAGCCCGACGGAGGCCCACTTCTTCTTCCTTTTTGATGTCGATCAATTTGCTTTTGATTTTGACACTGAAAAAAGTGACACTGTATGCTAAACGAAAGTGAACAACCATTTCCTTAAAAAGTTAACACTGTGCAAGCCCTTTTTGGCCAGCAGTTCCTTTGTTTTTTTGGAAGAACATAAGTTTTGCTAGGAATAACATTTTCTCAATCTCCCTCTCACTATACAAAATTAAACAAACTTTTACACACAAGGAAACTATGCCACTCTCTTTTTTAGCAAGGGAATGCAAGTCTAGTTCTCCTTCAGGCTTCAGCCTTGAAAACCTATGAAGTAGGAGGTAAGGCTAATGAACGAGTACGAGTTCCGCGATCCTCTCTTTCTAGTCAAGAATGAAATTGGATGTCTCAACTCTCAACCCATAAAGTGAAAATGAACATGATCTAGAAAGAATTCTACTAACTGAACGAGGCTGGAAAATCTTTGTTAGGACATTGTTTTTATTTACGTTTTTAACCTTATCTTCTCCTGAATGACATTTCCTCTCACAATACCTGTTTCTTAACTTTCATGTTGCAAGGTTTGTTTCGAGGATTTTTTAAGGTTGCATTTAGTATACAACCTCCAAGAAACAAACAGATTTATTTGAGGACTGGGCACACACTACTACAATAATCTTTATGGAGGCGGGCATTTTGGGTTTTTGGAGGCGGGCAAAGCAACCGTCTCCATTCAAAGGCCTCCATTAATGCGCAGACCATGGTTGCCCGCCTCGGTTAATCAATCAGGAAAAATAAAAAAAAGAAAAACCAGTTGATGAGCCCATCGAGCCCATCCACGCGCCGCCGCCATCGTTCGGCGGTGCCTACATCCTCGCCGGACCGCGCGCACCTTCGGATCCGGACTCTCGCTGCCGGAAGCTCGTCGCCCGCTGTCGATATTTGACCACCGATAGCCTGCCACGGAGGTCCCCGGGGCAGTATGTTCGGGCTTCAGCGTATGCGGAACTCGACGGTTAACGCAAGAGACAGTCGATTTATCCTGGTTCAGACCCTCGACCGTGATCGAGTAATAGCCCTACGTCCCGTCGACGTTAGCCTTCGCGTTGGATTGATTGTCAAGTGTTGTGTTGCTCAAAAGTCCCTGTCCCTAGGATCCTTGCCCTCCTTTATATAGTCAGGAGGTCAGAATCCTAGTCGGTTTACAATGAGAGTTTCTAGTAGGATTACAGAATAATACTACTACTAAGATTACAGGGGAAGAATCCTAGTTAGACTAGATCTTCTCCCTTCCTTACGGGGTATCCCATGGGTCCCGCACCGACAAGCCCCCGAGCACTTCATGGTTGAGTTCTGGAAGCCTCGTCTTGTTCCTTCAAGTCTTGTCGAGCAGGAACAAACGTCGTCCGAGTGCTTTCTTGAGCGAAACCGTGTAGCGCTTCGTGAGATCTTCGCGTGGTGTATACCTTTTTGAAGAAAAAAGTACTCCCATTTGGATGTAGCCCCCGAGCATCTTGCTGTTTGGCACAAGGAGCTTGAGGGTCTTTTCTTGAAATCGCCCTGATTCTTCATCGAAGGGCTCCCGAGCATATACCCGGGTTCTTTATCGAAAAGAGCTCGGATATAGCTATGTCCGGGTTCTTTTTGTCGTGTGGCATTGAAGTCATCTGTCTTGAAGAAGTCTTCTGAGTGAGGTGCGCTTTTTTGAAGGAAAAAGTGCACTCACTGAGTGTAGCCCCCGAGCCTCTTGCTATTTGGAATAAAAAGTTGGAGGGTCTTGAATCTGAGTTGTTCAAAAGAACTGAAAACCTCTCCTGTTGCAGCCCCCGAGCATATATCCGGGTTCTTTTGTTCAGAAAGAACTCGGGTGCAGGGTCTTGGCATATTCTCTGGTAGTCTGTTGTTGTCAGATGTAGTTGTATAGTGGTGGTTGAGTGTAAATGCTGTTTGTTCACGAGTTGTACAGTGTTGGTATATCCTTTCGAATATGCTTGTCCTTGAGTACTGTTCCTTCTCGCCTGAGTCCTCTTTCATTGAATTCTGTCTTTTCACTGTGTCCTTTGTTAGGTTTGTTCCGCTGGTGCTTCTGGTCCATGTGCACCGCTTCTTTGGCCTATAAATATCCTCCTCCTGTGCTATTTTGATTCATTAAGCATTTTGTCGCGTGGTCTGAAGTCTCCGTAGTTATGAATAAGGTAGTTTGTGAAGTAGAGCAGCCTCCGGGCGTATTTTACAGTTCTTGTGTATCTTGCCGTAGCTGGAGGGAGTCTTGTGATAGGGATTAGAGGTAGGCTAATCCCATAGCAGCATTGTACTTAGAAGTACGTGGCAGTAGTTGGAGGGAGTCTTGTGATGTGGGATGCGATCCTTCATCTGGTAGTTCTGGGTTGATCCTCGTCGCCTGCCCTGAGACTATCCGGTGTAGATCAACACCATATCCAGCATCACATCGGACTTGGGTAGACAGATGCCTGCCAGCCTTCTCTACTCCATGTTGTCCCGCCGTGCTGCTGATTTCCGCCTTGGATGCACTGCGTCCGTCCTTTGAAGAAAACAGTGTAGCCGAGTGCGGTTTGTTCTACCGAGTAGCAATTTGGAACACGTAGTCGTTCCAGAGCCTAGCCGTGTCTGGGTTCCTCTTTGCTACTTTGCTTGTCGTGGTACCGAGTTCGTTGGGTCTTGTAAGATGTGTAATCTTCTATTTTTTGAAACCATTTATAATGGAAAGAATCTTGCCTTCTGAGTTGTCATTCTTTATTCTCCTGATGTCCCGGTTGTTGATGAGATTTCCGAGTTCTTTCTGTAAGGACCGGGTTGTTGCGCTCCTTGTGAGGTAACCCTTCTTTGCTTTATTGTTGATGAGTTCTTTTTGTGGTAATATGATTACTCCACCGTGGTGCTGGATGGATACGTCTGAAATCTGCCCATTGAACTGTATCGTTGTGTGGATTTGAGCCATTCGTCATTTTAGCTGCGTCGGTAAATGGACCGTTGCGTCCTCATGCCGTGTTAAAACGGGCCTGGTGGGCCGCATTTTTACCGGTGTAAAATCTATTTAAAGGCCTTTCTTCTCCTTTTCTTTGGTACCTTGCCTTTGCCTTGAAACCCTAGCCTTCGAAACTCCGCTGTCGCCATTGCCGCCGTCATCTGAGCGCTGCCGTCCGAGCCTTCTCTATTCTTAGTGCCCTATTGCTTTTGCTAGTACATGGGTAGGAAGAAGTCATCGAGTAAGTCCTAGGCGAGCTTTGTCGATGAGGAAGCATCGCTCTCCGTCATTGAAAATCAAGAATTCATGGCGATGAGGGCTGCTCAGAAGATCTGGCCGGCTCCAACAACAACTGAAGATCAGCTTCGCGAGCTCGTGAGTGACGGCCTGCTCCAGAGCAAGGAGTTTGCTGATTGGAGAGCTCTAGGTGAGCATCGGGTCCCTGCTCTAAGTCCTGGTGAGATTATTCTTTTCGTCTCCTTTATCCGTGCCGGTCTCTGCCTTCCTGCTTCTACCTTTCTTCACTGATTTCTTAACTATTTTGGGATTATCCTGAACCACCTTACTCCTAATGCCGTCCTTCATCTTTCCGTTTTCGTTCATCTTTGTGAAACCTTCCTTGGAATTCCTCCTTCTTTTTCCCTCTTTCATCACTTCTTTCGCCTGAAGCCACAACCCCACCGCGATGACACCAATGTTCTTGGCGGCTGTGGGATTCAGTTTCGCCAGGGTCTTAAGATCAAATTCTTTGACTATGACCTGGTTGATTCTTTGAGGGATTGGCGTGCTGATTGGTTTTATGCTGCCAACTTGATTCCCCATCTTTCTGTTCATTCTGGATCTGGTCCCTTGGTTAATGATAGATGGGAAAAGAACCCTATGACGGTGGCTGAGCTCCAGACAATCAAGCCATTTCTTGAGAGGATTTGCACTCTGAAACAGCAAGGTTTGACCGGCTTCGGGATTATTTCTAGTTTTCTTCGCCGCCGAGTTCAACCTTTGAAGGAGCGAGAACATTATGGTTTTGAGTACTCTAGGGCAGAGGACCCTTCTTGTATGGTCCCTGCCCTTGAGTTGACCGACGAGGAGGTGCTTGAGCGTCTCCAGAAGATGCTGAAAGGAGTAAGCGTCATTCTGCTTGCTGTCCTTGAGTACAGCGCTAACAACCCGCCCCCTGCTGTGAGTTGTTCTTTTCTTTATGCGGGTACTTTTGATTCTCTTTTGTTGTATCCACTTTTGCTTAATCTTCCTTGTTTTGTTGTTTTACTCTTTTATAGGAATTGGGGCGTAATTTCGCTGATCCAATTCCCCTTGATGATCTCCCTGCAAATGTGGAGGCTGGGGGTAGTCTTACTAGGGCGTCCTTGACCAGTAAGTTTCAAACTACCATGATGCTTCCTAGTGTTTCTTCTACATTTTCTGACATATATGAAGAGTATGTTCCTCGTCTAGTTCCTCGAGCTCCTCGTACTTTCGGAAAGAGGGGGCGAGCGGATAGTTCTTCTTCTACTCTATCTGATGCTAAGAAGTTTTGCCAGTCGAGTACTCGTCTAGGTACTCTAGTTGTAGCTAGCATGCTCTTAGGTGAGCATATTAATACGCTCTGTTTGTTTTTATCTTTGACCGAGTACTTTTGTCCTTTTTTTAGCTGGAGCTATGGTGGCCTTGGTCGAGAGTGAGGAGGAAGAGGATGATGATGCTGCCCTCGTTACTCGTCAGTGAGTTCTTTTCTTGTTTTCCTGTTGTTGAACTCCTCTTTTTGTTTTGACTTTGGTCTTGTTTTCTTGTAGCAAGCGGACATCAGGTTCAAGTTCTTCTGAGGCTCTAGTACCGGCCGCACCGCTCCTGTCGCATGGTGGTGGTGATGTTTTTTGCTGTCGTGGTTCCCCTGCGAGGTCTTCTTTTGGTTTTATGAAGAAGAAGATAGCTGAGTGAGTGAATTCTGGTTTTATTTCTCTGCTTCTGTTCTCCTTTTTTCTTATTCTTTTTGATGAGTTTCTTTGTCAACTTTTATATCTTCGTCTTCCTTGAGCCTCCAGTCGACTTCTTGTCAAACCTCTGGTACGCCCTTGCGTACTAAGTCTTAGGACGCGAAACGCATGGTCACCGAGGTGGCTGTGTGGGGGACGGAGCCTGCAGCTGCTGATTTGCCGGCTCCCGAGGTGACCATGGCCATGGCGGCGGGTTCATCTGAGGGATTAGCCGTGGCTTCCCAGGAGATTGCCCTGGTCGTGCCTTCTTCACCTCGGCTGGCTTCTCCTTCTCCTCTTCTTGCCTCCGGTGGTCCGCCTTTGGCTGATGACGTGGTGCAGCAGTTTGATGCCACTCATCGATTGTCGGAGCTAACCGCCGCCTGGGGAAGCTTATCGACCCTTGCGACTTCTTTTGGGGAAAGGCTCCAGGTAAGTTTTTCTGCAGTTCTTTCTTTGGATGTTCATTTTTCTTCTATCCTTATGTCTTGTTTTTCTTTGTCTGTTTTTGCTCAGTCTTTTTCTCATGATCATACTGGCTTCTTTTTCTCGTCTGAAAATGAGAAAAAGTTGTCTTCTGAGGTGAGTACCCTAAAGGCAGAGCTTGACCTCTGTTGGGCCGAGTTGGAGACTGAGCATTAGACGCATCAGAAGGAGGAGAAGACTCTCTGTGCCCGGGTAGTTGAGGTAGAAAAGCAGAGGGATGCAGCTGCCCAGGAGGCCTTAAAAACATGGAGGCCATGAAGAAAGAGTGCCATGGTATCGCGAGTTCTTTTTTGCTTCCCTTTGTATTCAAATTTTCCTTTTTGCCGACTTGTCTTTTATTGCTTGATCTAGCTCTCCGAGTTGAAAAGCAGAAGCTTTCGGAGGGTATCGAGGAGATGAAGACACTCATTTGTACTAGCCACAATAAGGCTGAGGAGGTAATTACTCAAGCTGAAGAAGAACTCGTGCTTGCTAAGTTGATTAGGCGTGGAGCTGACAGAGATCTTGTGCAGGCCCAAAAAACCATTGAGGACTTGACTGGCAAGTTGGCAACGGCTACTGAGAACTAGAAGGCTTTGTAGAAGTCTTTTCGGTCAGTAGCCAACCTTCTCCAGACTCTAGCAGATGATGGTCATTCTTGGGCTCAGTTCATTCCCCAAGTGCCGACCCGTTTCCAGTGGTTCGTGAAGCGGTGTGCCCATCTTTGTACCAGGAACGTTCTTGCCCAGCTCCGGGTTCTTTCTCCAGACTTTCCTTTGACCAAGGTTGCTGATGAAGCCGAGAGCCAAGAGTATCTGGATGCCGTTGAGAAGTTGGAGCCTGAGGTCGATGATTTAGCCAGGAAGATTGTAGATAATCTTAACATTGATGTTTCTTCTCCTGATGACAATGCCTGATGTAATCGACCTTTGTACTCCAGCTTCTGTAACAAAACACTATACTTGAAAACTAAATGGAGATTCTTTGTTTATTGTTGATGTCTTCTTTGTTTGTATTTCTTTGTCTCGTAAACAACTCGGCTTAGGTAAATCATTGTCTTGACAAACTTTCTTGATCTATCGAGTGCTTTTCAGGCTTTCGTTTGTGCCTTGTAAACAACTCGGTATATGTAGATTGATGTCTTGACAGACTTCCTTGATTTGTCGAGTGCTTGTCTGGCTTTCGTCTGTGACTTGTAAACAACTCGGTATAGATCGTTGTCTCAACAAACTTTGTGTTCTTGTTAGTACTGAAAAGACTTAGGATATCTCCAGCTTCTTCTTTTCGGCTTAACTCGGAGTGTGGTCAACATCTGGTCCTATCTTTGGTTGCAAAAACATTCAAGGATCGACAAGCCCCCGAGCACTTCATGGTAGAGCACTAGAAGCCTCGTCTTGTTCCTTCAAGTCTTGTTAAGCAGGAACAAGCGTCGTCCGAGTGCTTTCTTGAGCGAAACCGTGTAGTGCTTCTTGGGATCTTCTGAGTGTAGCCCTCGAGCCTCTTGCTATTTGGAATAAGGAGCTGGAGGGTCTTGTCTTGAAATTGCTCTGATTTATGTTCAGGCTTAGTTTCAGTCGTTTTGCTTTTTGGTTCAAGTGTTAGCTTATTAGCTACCCTCATCGGCGGGCTCAAGCATGTTTTCAGCTCTTTTCCTCTCGGCCGGTATGCTCAGGCGTCTTTTCAGTCATTTTGCTTTTTTGTTCGGGTGTTAGCTTATTAGCTACCCTCATTGGCGGGCTCAAGCATGTTTTTAGCTCTTTTGCTCTCGGCCGGTATGCTCAGGCGTCTTTTTAGCCATTTTGCTTTTTGTTTTTGGTGTTAGCTTGTTAGCTACCCTCATCGGCGGGCTCAAGCATGTTTTCAGCTCTTTTGCTCTCGGCTGGTATGCTCAGGCGTCTTTTCAGCCATTTTGCTTTTTGTTTCGGGTGTTAGCTTGTTAGCTACCCTCATCGGCAGGCTCAAGCATGTTTTTAGCTCTTTTACTCTCGGCCGGTATGCTCAGGCGTCTTTTCAACCATTTTACTTTTTGTTTTGGGTGTTAGCTTATTAGCTACCCTCATCGGTGGGCTCAAGCATGTTTTCAGCTCTTTTGCTCTCGGTCGGTATGCTCAGGCGTCTTTTTAGCCATTTTGCTTTTTGGTTGGGCTCATTGGAAACAACTCGGGGAAAGCCATAATATTGTTAGGAACCTACTGTAAAGATTTTAGATCCAATACTATTACCAATTTATCACGGGAGTTCCTACAAGTTTATATTTTGCAATATTAAGTATCTTGGATTAATTATATAGCTCCCAAAAATTTTATCGAACTATGTGAACAAAATATACTAATAGGTAGATCCTGATTTTAGAGACTCAACAAAACTGGTTTCATAATTTTTGGACAACTACACAAATGTATATTGATTTTACAATTTTATTCCCGAACTAAATTAGCTACTTGTTTTAGAAAACCAAAGGACCAGCAGGCACCAATCGGCCTTGTGGAGACCGGCGGTACCAGACCAGCCCAGCTGGCGAGCGCAACTGGCGGCCCAGGCGGCTGAGTGGCCAGCCCACGTGCGGAAGCAGGCCGGCCCAGCGGGGCGCGGCCGGCGGCCCAGCGCGCGATAGTGGCGCGGATGGCCCAGGGCACAGTGACACGGCCCAAGCGGGGACAAGGCGCGGCACATATGTGAAATGGCCACTGAACTTTCCTTAACTTACGACAAGGTCCAACTACTATTTCGTACACCCACTGACAAGTTCATCTACCCCCCTAGTTTCCACCTAAATCATGTTTTCTCACCTTCTCTTTCTTTCCCCAAAAGCAGAGGACGATCGGGGCAGCAGTAGCCACCGTGGCTCGGGTGCGCTGCGTTGGAACGGTGGGGCAGCGTGGGGCCAAGGGGCACGTGTAGGCAGGAGGGATCCCCGGGATAGCATGGCGAGGATGATGTGGAGCCACGCACAGACATCAGCGGGGCGACCTGGTGTAGCGGCGCTCATGCGCGGTCACGCGGGGAGGGGCACGGACGCTGGTGAGGCGCTGCGGCCTAGCAACAGCGGCACAAGCGCGACGTCAATGCGAGAAGCAGGCCATTGCAACGCGGCGCTGCCACGGCAATTCCCAGCGCGGATGGGAAGGCAGCATGGGGAGCAAAGTGGAGACACGCGCGGGTGCCAAGGTACCGAGCGGGCTCGGCATGGTGCGGTGGAGGACTTCACGCACGCGCCCACGAGGACCGGCGACGGATGACGGGGAGGCGCTTCGTAGCTTGGGCGAGCATGTGTGCGGGAGAGAGCCGCGGGTCATGGCATGCCTGGCCACGGCGGTGGACCAAGGCAGAAGGGGAAGGAGAGGGATGGCGCCATGGGCCTCACGCACGGTAGTGGAGCGGGTCGTGGGGTAGCGTGGTGCTGTGCTCGACACACGAGACCAGTGTGGCAATGCTCTAGGGCGCGGTAGTCACGGCTGGCGAGGCGGCTCGGGCGCACGGCACGGAAGGAGCCGCGACGGAGAAGTAGCCGGTTCGGCGCGAGTGCGCCAACGCGCGCGATGGTCAGGCAACGGCACACGGGCGATAGCGAGGCGGCCAGGTGACGCGGGTGGCCGGATGCGGCACGGCAGCGCTGGGCGATGGTGCGGTGCGTAGCTGCAGGCAGCATCGAGAAAAGGGAGGAGGCAGCACTGCGGGGTAGTGAGCAGGGAGGTGCAGTGCTAGAAGAAGAGCGAGGAGGCATCGATCCAAGCGTCAGAGGAAAAAGTGAAGGACATGTTAGGCATGGGTCGACCTACGACGTGACTGAGCAACAGTGGCACACGTGTAGCGTATGCGCGTCGGTTGTTCGGCTAGCTAGCATTGCATGCCCGCAACGACGGTGGCGCAGACACGATGGGTACTTGGCTTGGCACAGAGGCAGACAGAGGCACAGATGGTGCTATAAAGAGCACGGTACCAAAGCTGGCTGCTGGTGTAGTAAAGCACAAGCACAGCTGTCACTCCCATAAAAACTTGGACATGACCCAAGCGAGAGAGGATGATGACTCAAGCTCATGGCCACATCGGGGGCAGAGCGCGCGAGGACACGACAGAGCCACGACAGGACAACGGAGGCAGTGGCTATAGCTTCGGCAAGGCCCACACACATCAGACCAACCTACGAACTACACCAAGCTAGGGGACTCATCGTGAACCTTCAAGCTATGCACAAACATGGATAATTTGTTTTATCATTTTATGTGAGTTTAAAAACTTTAAACATGAGAGCTTGGTTAATTAATTTCTTTTAGGCCTTACTCAATGTGCTAAGCGAAATCATAACACCAGGGGTGTTACAACCAACCCCCCTTAAAAAGAATCTCATCCCGAGATTCAAACAAGAACCAGAAGAAGGGAAACACGATTACATTTCATAGATCCTGGATTACACGAAAGAATACACGACTTCGAATACTCAACCACACAGGGATCTAGGGATACATGGTTAAGAGCAACTTGGTACAATCGAGGCTTACTCCAGAAGTCAAGATAGACGAGGACAATGGAAAAACAACAAGAAGATGATTATCCAAAACATGGCGTAGCACCAACAGATCCAGAAATAGTCGACTGAGAAGTAAAACATTGTAAACCCTAAGATTGACTACCCAAAAGGGAACTTGAATTTCTTCGATGAACCGGATCCCTTCTTCTTCTCAGATCACACCATCACCTCCAACTGACAAACCTAGCTTCACATTGTTGACTGGATCTCGTAGCTCTGCTCCAAATGCGAGGGAATGGGATGAAGAAGAAGGACGAGGACCAAGGGTATCTTATAGTGGCGAACGGAGGTGGGGAGCAACACATCGGAAGTGGAGGCAGAGTGGATGGGATACACAGATGCTTCATGCCATGGAGATAAGGTCGGACATGGTGCACTTCCTGCGTGAGCGGCGGAGGGGGAAATAAAGGAGAGTAGAGGGGGTCCGCTCGACGAGGCAGGCATGCGGGCGGTCATGTCCACAAAAGAAGAAAATGGGGGGGGGGTCTGGTATGGGGATGAGGCACGAGAGTTGAGAGCCGACCGGATGCTAGGAAAAAGGAGAAACGCACAGTGCACAAAGACGGCGAGCACTACACGATTGCACGGCCATGCGAAAACAGGGTGCTACAGATCTCGACACAGGCGGCGTTTGTAGGGCACGCAGCGAAATGACCCAGCATGCATAGCGTGGTCAACTAAGCATAGGGCTTGGGACATGACATCCACTCAAACTTTTCTATTACTCCCGACTACCCGAGGCTAACTTTCCTTACTACTCTTCTTTTACTTTCCTTCCTTGACCACATCCGTCTTTTCTGTAACTCAGATGATGTCATACTTTCTTCCTCCAAAACCATCTCTTGTTTACCTTGAGAGAACACTTTTGCACCAACCCATTGTGGATTTTCTGTTTGAACACCTGAACATTTCCAAGGAAATTATTTATAGCAAAAGTGGTATGGCAGTGTAACTTGATAAAGGTACTTGGTTAACAACCTCGATACCAACGCGTGCCGAGCAGCGTCACCATGTGGTAGCTGTTCCACAGGGAGCCCTCGGTTTTGCCGTGGCACCATAAGCTTTTAACCAGGCAACTATTACCAATTTACACGCCATGAAGGCGGTGGGGTCATAGATCATAGAGTAAGAGGGATAGTTCGAAGGAAGATTCGAACAACAAGGGTTCCCTTCACAACAAGGGACAAGGAAATTCAAATCCAGCGATGGATTTGTTTTAAGGAGATTCAAGTGTTCTACTAGGACATCCACAATTAGTCGATATAGTGTCCAATCACATCCAATCACATCTGATTCGCTGGTATCTGAATAGCAACTTCTCTTGTAATCCACCTAACCTCACCCTCAAAAGCTTTAAGCACATCTAATGAAACTTAAGGTAGATGAACGCAATAAACACATCAAAATAAACAAATTGCATATTCCGAATGGTCTTATATGGGTACAACGTATAGGTATTCAGACTCCGATTCATGACACAACATTCACCTATGGTCGAACGAGCTCAACAACTACGGATGACAACAATGGCAAGAGTACAATACCGGAGGACAGCGACGAAAAACACTACTACTACGGGTATAACATCCCAAGGCAACTAATCTACATCTTCTCATGGCAATGGCTGAGTGAGAGGAATCAAGGGCTCGACTTCTGACACTTCCAAGGGTGGAGGTGCTGGCGGTGCTGCAACACTAGCTCTTCTTCTTTCTGGCGGGTGGATAGGGATCCCCTCTAAGATTGGGGCATCCTGCCTATCAACAGCTAGCATCCTCCGCCTAGCCCTAGTGAATAGATAGGCCTCACCCAGCGGATGGACATGCCGATCTTTAGCCTCCTTTAGAGCTTTTTCCATGGTAACCTCCTGGCTCTCAGCAGCTGTAGTACTGGCATGCGCTTTGGCAAGCTGCACCTGGAGCATTCGGTTGAATACCTCGGCTTCCTCGGCGTGCCAAAGGCATGCCTTTAGCTCCAAGGCTTGCTGGTCATACTGCTCATCCAGAGCAAGCAGGTACGTGGTCAAGTACACCATGGTGGGACTGTCCTCTTGTGCATCCCGCCCTTGCAAAGCCTCCATGCGAGCTCTCCATGCCCGCCGATTCTTGTCCAAAGGAGGAAAGAACCGCATGGGGGTACGGGCAATGGGCTCCTCATAGATCTGGCAGAGGTACCGCAAGGCTTTGCGGGCCACAACCTGGTAGGTGTCGATAAAGCTAAACCCAGTTGTGGTCACACTCCAGGCTTCAGTGAGGTCGGGGAACTCTTCACTCTTCCCAATGTAGACGGTAACCTCACACCGCTCGGTGCCATGCTCCTCATACTCACGGCCCTCATACTTAGGATGATCTTTGACTCTGAGCTTTTGTAGGGTGGCATGCAGGATTCTGGCTTGCAGGATTATGGGAAAACCCTCAACGTTCAGGCAGTAGGTACTAACCTAGGCTCCTGCCATCTCTGGCGGTGGTTGCAAGGAAGGCTGAGCAAAAAGCTAGCTCAAAGGAAAAGCTAAGTGAGCTAAAGTGCACCGAGTGGTGGTACCAAGGGATAAGTTAGGCTCTACTTATAAGGCGGAGCGTTCAGTGGTCCTAGCGCGGTCCACCAGGGTTCCCGCGCAAGATCACTACGATGAATCGACCAAATTCCGCACATTCGAGGCGAGCGACATGTGAGGCCATTACTGACTAGTACGACTATAGGGTAAGGGTCCAACAAGAGCGCAGAAAAGGGATACGGGGAGACATGGGTCTTGACCGGCGCCAACCACGGGTGAACGCGAAACACGAAGCCACAGTGCAGACCTAACTCTAGGATAGGAACGAGTCATTCGTGCACAATACGACACGCGTGACACCTATGGATGACGTATCTATAAGCAATACTAGCGCTACAATGCACAAACAGGATATGCATGAATGCACTTCCTATACGTCCTTTCACTGTTGCCAACATATAGGGCAACCGTTCTCAGATTTTTGCCACATCGTTCTCTCCCTATAGCTAGTTGATACTATCGGACTATGCATGAGTCAGTGTACCTACAGAAAAACTTGATTAATCCTATCTAAGTCAGTAGAGTGCCATCTATCCTGGATACATAACCATAGTAATAGGGCTGCTTATATAACTTCGCATATAAACGTCCTAACTTTTTGGCAAAAAGAGGTTGTCAAATTTTAGTTTAGAAAAGGTTTCGAAACTTTATTTCCTCATTTGTGCTCTGATACCACCTGTGGCAGAACTGCCTAATCTAATGCCTCACAGGAGTGCTCGTCTTCTATTAGACACTACGCACTCGAGGGAGAACACTAAATTACTCGGTTCTGTCTGGCATACCCCAAGGGAGAACCCGAAAATCCACATTTTTGCCATCAGGATCACAAATGAGAGAATAAAGCTTACATCATTCTTAACCATTTCTTACATCGCTTTACATGTACATTAGAGTATAACATTTATTGTTATGACAACGGAATGAAATCATATTATCAGAGTATGAATAATTTAATTGAACAACGGAACATAAACATGTGATCAGAGTTATAGCGGAAAAATAATTAGCTATTCATGGCATGATGAAGCATTGATAAATAAACTATGACAACAGATTATCAACTTCCATTTATAAAAACATTTGGTGAGAGTTATAAATAACAACTACGATCGCAGCGTAAAGGAATCCTCGCTGAGCCCACCAGGAGGTATCCACACACAAGAGTCAGCTCTAGCATCCACCTGTCACCTGCAACAGGGGGAATAAAACCCTGAGTACTCAATTGTACTCAGCAAGACTTACCCGACAGGAGGAAAGAAAAGACTCCAAGGATATGCAAGACTATCTGGCTTGTGGGTTTATTGCATTTGTAGGAAGCATTACTAAACGTGCGTCCTTATATTTGATTTTTATTAATAGCCGCATTTGTTCATTAACTAACCATTCTATGTAAGCACATGTGCTACTTTCAAGCAGGTGGTAAGCAATCAGATTTCCTTTTTCCAACTTCCATCTTTCATCTTTCAGTTCTTACTATGATGCTAAACCATAGACAAGCCGTACCGGATTTCCCAGCGATTTGTGAATCAATGCCCCTAGCTAGGTACCCCAAAAACACACGCCCCGCTTGTACCCAAGGCACAAGCAGGACCAACCCATCACCCTCCTATCCTAGGGTCCTAGGTCCCCGTCCAAACTGGGACTCCAATCCCCTGCCCCTGAGTCCCGGACTCAGTGCGGTGCAAGGACCTCCTCCACCAAAAAGAAACCCTAACAGTCGGTCCAGAAAGAGCCGAAACCCACGACAAGAGAGCAACAAGTCTTCCAAGCACCCATACACGAATATGTGCTCAGGATAATAAGTCTGTGACCTGCCTAGAGTCTTATGCAACGAACGGTCCTTAACCGACCAGACAGGGAAAGCAGTGTAACCAAGCTATGCCCCGCGTCCACGGTGACACAACCTCTTACACCCACCAATACCCAAACAATATCCCTGTCCGGTCACCATTTTTTCTTTCCACCATTTATATTTTTTGAGTGATAATAATCCAGTAATATATTTCCTATATCTCGTGAGCGACAGACAATCACTCGACTTCTACCGGAGTCCTGTAGCATAGCAATCTACATGATCCTATCATACTAGTAAGACTCATAGGATAAAGATATATATGTAAGTGGGTTTCATTCAACTCCTTAAAACTTAATGCACAAATATAATTTAAACTACAGAAAGTAGGGGTTATGCACCGGGGCTTGTCCGGGTAAGATATATTAAAAAGTTAGTGTCTGCATCTTCAGATCATCCACCATCAACTGGATAGAAGCCCATTGCATCATCTCCTAGAGAGAATACCCTTACACCATCTTCGGATTCCCAATCATCCTTCGATCGATCCGTTGAACCATCATCGTGCCTATATGATATGCATGCGATGCAATGCAAAGATGTAATTAGGCAACTGTAACCATGACTCATAAAATACGACGTACGCCGCTCGAGTTAATGGGCTAGTTCTAACGATGGCCGTACTTAGGCTACATATACACATTGTCGGATAAGGTGCTATTTCCCATGATTAATTTAGTTATATAAACCCAAGTTGCTTCTTTATTTAATTTTGTCAATTTAATCTTTATTCGAATTAGAGCATTATTATTTATTTAGCAACTAATTATTCTAGAGCTACAAAAATTATGGTGAGCAGCTAATATTGCTAGGAACCTACTGTAAAGATTTCAGATCCAATACTATTACCAATTTATCATGGGAGTTCCTACAAGTTTATATTTTGCAATATTAAGTATCTTGGATTAATTATATAGCTCCCAAAAATATTATTGAACTATGTGAACAAAATATACTAATAGGTAGATCCTAATTTTAGAGACTCAACAAAACTGGTTTCATAATTTTTGGACAACTACACAAATGTATATTGATTTTACAATTTTATTCCCCAACTAAATTAGCTACTTGTTTTAGAAAATCAAAGGACCAGCAAGCACCAATCGGCCCAGTGGAGACCAACGGTACCAGGCCAGCCTAGCTGGCGAGCGCAACCGGCGGCCCAGGCGGCTGAGCGGCCAGCCCACGTGCGGAAGCAGGCCGGCCCAGCGGGGCGCGGCGAGCGGCCCAGCGCGCGGTAGTGGCGCGGACAGCCTAGGGGCGCAGTGACGCGGCCCAAGCGGGGACAAGGCGCGGCACATATGCGAACTGGCCACTAAACTTTCCTTAACTTACGACAAGGTCCAACTACTATTTCATACACCCACTGACATGTTCATCTACCCCCTGGCTTCCACCTAAATCATGTTTTCTCACCTTCTCTTTCTTTCCCGAAAAGCAGAGGACGACTGGGTTAGCAGTAGCCATGGCGGCTCGGGCGCGCTGCGCTAGAACGATGGGGCAGCGCGGGCCCAAGGGGCTCGCGCAGGCAGGAGGGCTCCCCGAGACGGCGTGACGAGGATGATGCGGAGCCACGCACGGACGTCAGCGGGGCGACCTGGTGCAGCGGCGCTCGTGCACGGTCACGCGGGGAGGGGCGCGGACGCTAGCGAGGCACTGTGGCCCGGCAACAGTGGCGCATGCGCGATGTGAACGCGGGAAGCAGGCCACTGCGACGCGGCGCTACCACGGCGATTCCCAGCGCAGATGGGAAGATAGTGCGGGGAGCGAAGTGGAGACGCGCGCGGGCACCAAGGTACCAAGCGGGCTCGGCACGGTGCGGTGGAGGACTTCACGCACGCGCCCGCGAGGACCGGCGATGGACGGCGGGGAGGCGCTTTGCAGCTCGGGCGAGCACGCGCGCAGGAGAGAGCCCCGGGTCATGGCACGCCTGGCCATGGCGGTGGACCAAGGCAGAGGGGGAAGGAGAGGGATGGCGCCATGGGCGTCACGCGCAGTAGTGGAGCGGGTTGTGGGGCGGCGTGGTGCTGTGCTCGGCGCATGGGAGGAGCATGGCAACAATCCAATGCGCTGTAGTCGCGGCTAGCGAGGCGGCTCGGGCGCACGACACAGAAGGAGCCACAACGAAGAAGCAGCCGGTTCGGCGCGAGTGTGCCTGCACGCGCGATGGTCAGGCAGCGGCACGTGGGTGACAGCGAGGTGGCCAGGTGACTCGGGTGGCCGGATGCGGCATGACAACGCTGGGCGATGGTGCGGTGCGCAGCTGCAGGCAGCATCGGGAAAAGGGAAGAGGCAGCGCTGCGGGGTAGCGAGCAGGGAGGTGCAGCGCTAGAAGAAGAGCGAGGAGGCGTCGGTCCAAGCATCAGAGGAAAAAGTGAAGGACAGGTTAGGCACGGGTCGGCCTACGACGTGACTGAGCAACAGTGGCACATGTGCAGCGTATGCGCGTTAGTTGTTCAGCTAGCTAGCGTTGCATGCCCACGATGATGGTGGCGCAGACACGACGGGTGCTTGGCTTGGCATAGAGGCAGACAGAGGCACAGATGGTGCTATAAAGAGCACAATACTAGAGATGGCTACTGGTGCGGTAAAGCACAAGCACATCTGTCACTCCCATAAAAACTCAGACATGACCCAAGCAAGAGAGGACGATGACTTAGGCAAACGGCCACGCTGGGTGCAGAGCGCGCGAGGACACGATAGAGCCACGACGGGACAACGGAGGCAATGGCTACAGCTTCGGCAAGGCCCACACACGTTAGACCAAGCTACGAACTACACCAAGCCAGGGGACTCGTCGTGAACCTTCAAGCTATGCACAAACATGGATAATTTGTTTTATCATTTTATGTGAGTTTAAAAACTTTAAACACAAGAGCTTCATTAATTAATTTCTTTTAGGCCTTACTCAATGTGCTAAGCGAAATCATAACACCAGGGGTGTTAAAACCAACCCCCTTAAAAAGAATCTCATCCCAAGATTCGAACAAGAATCAGAAGAAGGGAAATGTGATTACATTTCGTAGATCCTGGATTATACAAAAGAATACACGACTTCGAATACTCAACCACACGGGGATATAGGGATACATGGTTAAGAGCAACTTGGTACAACTGAGGCTTACTCCAGAAGTCGAGATAGACGAGGACAATTGAAAAACAACAAGAAGATGATTATCCAAAACATGGCGTAGCACCAACAGATCCAGAAACAGTCTACTGAGAAGTAAAACATTATAAACCCTAAGATTGACTACCCAAAAGGGAACTTGAACTTCTTCGACGAACCGGATCCCTTCTTCTTCTCAGATCACACCATCACCTCCAACTGACAAACCTAGCTTCACAATGTCGACTGGATCTCGTAGCTCTGCTCCAAATGTGAGGGAATGGGATGAAGAAGAAGGACAAGGACCAAGGGTATCTTATAGTGGAGAACGGAGGTGGGGAGCAACACATCGACAGTGGAGGCGGAGTGGATGGGATACATAGATGCTTCATGCCGTGGAGATAAGGTCAGACATGGTGCGCTTCCTGCGTGAGTGGTGGAGGGGGAAATAAAGGAGAGTAGAGGGGGTCCGCTCGACGAGGCAGGTGTGCGGGCGGTCGTGTCCACAAAAGAAGAAAATGGGGGGGGGGGGTCCGGTACGGGGACGAGGCGCGAGAGTCGAGAGCTGACCGGATGCTGGGAAAAAGGAGAAATGCACAGTGCACAAAGACGGCGAGCACTGCACGATGCTGCGGCCACGCAAAAACGGGGTGCTACAGATCCCGACACAGGCGGCGTTCGTAGGGCACGTAGTGAAATGACCCAGCATGCATAGCGCGGTCAACTAAGCATAGGGCTTGGGACATGACATCCACGCAGACTTTTCTATTACTCCCGACTACCCGGGGCTAACTTTTCTTACTACTCTTCTTTTGCTTTCCTTCCTTGACCACATCCGTCTTTTCTATAACTCAGATGATGTCATACTTTCTTCCTCCAAAACCATCTCTTGTTTACCTTGAGAGAACACTTCTGCACCAACCCGTTGTGGATTTCCCGTTTGAACACCTGAACATTTCTAAGGAAATTATTTATAGCAAAAGTGGTATGGCGGTGTAACTTGATAAAGGTACTTGGTTAATAACCTCGATACCAGCGCGTGCCGAGCAGCGTCACCATGTGGCAGCTGTTCCACAGGGAGCCCTCAGTTTCGTCGCGGCACCATAAGCTTTTAACCATGCAACTATTACCAATTTACACGCCATGAAGGCGGTGGGGTCATAGACCACAGAGTAAGAGGGATAGTTCGAAGGAAGATTCGAACAACAAGGGTTCCCTTCACAACAATGGACAAGGAAATTCAAATCCAGCGATGGATTTGTTTTAAGGAGATTCAAGTGTTCTGCTAGGACATCCACAATTAGTCGATACAGTGTCCAATAACATCCAATTACGGCTGATCCGTCGGTATCTGAATAGCAACTTCTCTTGTAATCCACCTAACCTTGCCCTCAAAAGCGCTGTTCACTGAAGTTGTTTTTGTCTCACTGTTCACGGAGCACTGTTCACGGAGCCGGCGGAGCTCATTTTTCTGGCTCCTGCGGCTCCGGCTATAGTGCGTGAACAGTGATAGAGCCGGAGCACGCAGGAGCGCTGCCAAAGAGGACCTATGAGAGATATGTTGATTTGTGAACAATGTTTTCCTAAATGATAAATGGTCTTTACACAGTCGCCCTTCATTTAGCGTTTAGGCTGTTTACATGGTGTTTAAATGAAGTTAAACGGTCTAAACGGTTTTGTACTTTAAAAAAAATACATATAATTATATATGTGCATGTAAAAAATCAAGTATTCTAGCATGTATACATATTTATCTGAGTAAAAATCAATTATTTTGGTATGTATATATATTTATGCATGTGAAAAGAATCAAATATAGATATTTAAGTATGTAACATATCAAGTGTACACATTTATAAATATAATAAACGTAAGTATAAAAATTTATCTATACAAAACTGAACTAGATTTACCTTGTGTTCGCCTAAACGGCCGTTTAAACAGCTGTTTAGCCCGTTTAATGCTGTTTACCTCCGTTTCATTTAGGCTGTTTTTCCGAGTTTTGACCATTTAAACGGTCAACCGTTTAATTTTTGTTTATCCCCTAAACAAAATAGTTTACCACCGTTTACCATTTACTGGCTGTTTAAACGGTCGTTTAATCTGTTTAGGCGAACACTGATGTTTACTATCACTTTGTCAGATGAAGAAATAACCAAAATAAAAATTATAGATCTTAATGAGTTATACATCTTTGGTATTCATCACTTTTTTAGCTGAAATCATTTGGTGTTTCAAAATCTTTTTAGAACTTGTTATTTTTTAAAATTTTGAATTGCTCAAACTTTGTCAAACGAAAAGAATGATCAAATCAACACAGTAACACAGTAACTTGATAGGGCATGATTTTAGAAAAGTTTAAGAAAAAATTCATCACATTTGGAGTTAGCATGAGGGAGAAAGACGAGTTACAAATTTTATCTAGAAATTAAAAAGAAAAATCACAACTGTTCATGATGATCAATGATGAACAAGTGTGATTTCTCTTTTTAATCTGTGGCTGAAACTTGTAACTAGTGTTTCTTCCTCATACTATTACCAAATGTGATATTTTTTCTAAAATTTTCTAAAATCATTCTCTATCATTTTAGTCTGGTCATCTATCTTTGTCACTAATTTTGGAGAATTCAAATTTTGAATTTCAAAAAATGACAACTTCAAACCTGATTTTCAATCACTAAATGATTTCAGCTGTAAAGGTGATGAATATAAAAGTTGTATAACTCGTCAAGATCTCCAACTTTTATTCTGGTCATTTCTACATTAAATAAAGTGTTAAGTGTTTGTTTTAAGTATTTCAATAGTAGTCCAAATATGTTGCAGTAGTAATAAGTGCCTATTTCAAGTGTCTGCGTGTTACAGCTGTTTTGGTAGTAATAGAGTGGATGTTGCAAAGGGTAGTCTCACACATATGTATAAATGTAGTCTCACACACATACATAAATATATAGTCTCACACACATACATAAATATATAGTCTCACACGTTCAACAATTAGCTAGCCCGTTATAACGACTTTTCTCTCGACACATTTTCGTTCCCATGGCAATATGTCTTTGGGCAGATTCTTTTCCACAACACTGATCTTCTTAGAAAAGTCTGTGAATAGTGACATCTCATCATAGTTATTGTAAGCTTCAACATCGTCCACGCTATCAACTCTGATAATGTGCTGTTTTCTGGAGGCAACCACGTGCTTTGTCTTCTTCTTCGGGGGTTACTTTGTGGGTCAGGCATATAGAAAACTTGTGCAACACATGAAGTGAGCACCCAAGGGTCATCTTGGTAGCCTAGATTCTTGAGGTACAGGACTCTCAATCCGATCTCATTCAGTTGGTGTTGTTTGATCCAGCGGCATCAAAACAGGGCCATCGTTATATCCCTTCCATAGTCAAGTTCCTGTATCTCTTCAATGATGCCAAAGTATTGGATCTTTCACCCCACTCCATCGAGAGCTTCTATTCAAACGCCGCTGTTTTGGTTCACATATTTACTATCCTTTGCGTGGATATAGTATGTGTACCCATTGATGTCATAAGCTTTCCAAGATGTCACTTGTCTCGATAGCTCCTCCTCCAACCTACTGATGATAATAGAGTCTATGGTATCTTTAGGCGGTATGTTTTGGTCCTTCAACCATATAGTTAGTCGTTGCTTGTGCTGTTTCATGACCCAATTATTTGAACGACATTTCTCTTCGCCATAATGATAGCCAAGTGTTCATCAATGTACGGTTGCATCAGTTGTGTACTCTGCAAGACACTGTAATGCGCTCGATTCACTTCTTTGTAATCACGATCGATGAACACTTTTCTACCACTGGTGCCCTTCCCAGCCAGCCTACCCTTGTGACGAGAATCGGGTTTACCAATCCTTTTCTATACTTTTTGGTACTCTTGACAGCACTTGATGACTTCTTTAGTACTATAACCCTCTATCATGGAGCCCTCTAGGTATGCTTGATTATGTACGTATCGGCTTAGAACCGACATGAACCACTCATAGGACCACATTTCATGCAAGTAGCAAAGGACCAACGCTTGTATCTGATGAACCATGTGAATCATGAGATGTGGCATTATATCAAAAAAGCAGGAGGTAAACACATCTCTAGATGGTTTTGTGTCTTCACCACAAATTTATGTAGGTCACTCAGCTCTTGCTTACCAATCGTCTTCTGTGAGATCTTCGAAAAGAAGTAGCACATGCAGGTGATAGCCATTTCCAAGAACTCTGGCTTTATAGCCTTGATTGAAATAGGTAGAAACACTATCAGCATTACATGACAATCGTGAGCCTTGCAGTGTGTTATTGACAAGTCCTTCATCGACATTAGCTTCTTCACATTCGCTAAAAACCCAGTCGGGACTTTGACCCCCCTCAGGAAAGTGCATATAGCTCTCTTCTCTTCTGGTGTTAGGTTGAAGCATGCCGTGTATAGAGTGTATTTTCCATTAGCCTCAGGTACCGGGTGAAGCTGTGGCATCACGTTTAGTTGCACCATGTCTTTTCATAATTTCAGACCATCCTTTGATTTATCTGTGTCCATCAATGTAGCAATGAGACTCTCAAAGACATTCTTCTACACGTGCATAGCATCAATGGCATGGGGGACCTCCAAGTCTGGCCAATAAGACAGATACTGAAAGAAGATCGATTGTTTCTTGAAAGGTACGCCTTTGATAGGAGGTGTGCTTCTATCTCTGTTTGTCCCATCCGGATTCTTCTTTCCATAGACAACGCGTATGTTTTTCACCATTCTGTACACGTGTTGTATATTATGACATCTCTCCGGAGGGGGTTCAATCTCTGGGGTGTTGTCATAAAATCTAAAGAACAATTTGTTGTGTTACTTGTGACTTGTCTTTAAAAAGCGTCGGTTTCTTAGGTAAACTATCTTATTTGATGCATCCAGGAACACCCATGTAGTACCATCCAAGCAAACTAAGCATCCCGTCTTCCCTTTGATCTGTCCAGACAAAGCAAACAACGCGAGGTAATCATTGGTAGTAACAAATATTATTGCTCTACATATGAAGTCCTCCTTTTGGAACGCATCGTACATCGGCTCCCCATACCTCCATAGCTTCTCCATTTGTTGCATTAAAGGCTAAAGGAACTTGTCTATATCAATGCCTGGTTGTTTAGGGCTAGAAATAAGAATAGTGAGGAGAAGGTACTTTCTCTTCTAACACAACCACGTTGGGATGTTGTACATGGTCAAGATCACGGGCCAAGTGCTGTGATCGCTCATCCTCTCATTGAAGGGATTCATTCCATCGGTACTTAAGCCAAACCATACATTTCTTGGGTCATCGCTGAATTCTTTGTGCTTCACATCGCTCCTTTGCCACTAACTACAATCAGCCGAGTGTGCAATCTTATCATCATTCACCTTGAGCTCATCATCCTACCATGTTATGAGTGCGACTTCTTTAGGATTTAGGAAGATACGTCTCAAGTGGTTGGTCACTGGTAGGTACCACATTACCAAGGAAGGAATTCTTCTCTGCTTTGCATCGTTGCCTAATGGAGTGTCCTCTGGGGGCTGAGATTCTTGTACCACCTTTTTGGTACCATTCTTATTCCTCTTTTTCCCCGTGGAGGCTTCGTCCCCATCGTAAAGGTCATTGTTCTTGTACCGGCTGGCTCCACACTAGGGACATTTATCCAGTGACTTGAATGTTTCACCACGAAAAATGATACAATGGTTGGGGCAAGCATGGATTTTTTCAACCCCCATTGTCAATGAACTTATGACCTTCTTCGCTTGGTATGTGTTGGTGAGAACTGAGTAGCTCAAGTACAAAACGTAGCAATGTCCAATATGTCGGACAGCCCTTTTCAACACCATACATAGTCTCCTTCGATGTTTTTGTCACCCTTTCTAAATTTTCTAGACCTTTCAGGCTCTTTAGTAAAATCTCTGGTCCAAGGGCTCGAATCATGTCCTCCAAATCGTCTTCATCCCTAACACATACTCTGTCATCATTATCGGCACCACCTTCGTCGTTACTATCCCATCCACCAGCATCACCACCTTGTTCATTGCCAAACTCGGGATCCATTCATGCATCAAGCTCTGCTGAATATTGGGACATGGATTCTAGGGTTTCATCGTCGCATTCCTCCTCATCTTCGTCGTTAACAATAACTGTTTCACCGTGATGAATCCACACTGTGTAGTCCTCAACAAATCTTCGCATAATAAAATATGATCTGATGATAGTCACACCTGTTCATACCATACGGTTCTTGCAATCTTTACAGGGACAAATAATTGTATCATTATTCTCTGTCAACGTCGCAGCATGCTTCTCTGTGGCTTCAATAAATTTATCCACCTCTTCACGGAAACCTGCATTAAACCTTAACGAACCATACATCCAAGAGTTCCTCTACTCCATCTTTTACAACAACAACAAAACAAACATTAAAGGACTACTTATTTAGATATAAATATAATGAATCAAATTAATAATTACTTGAGAATAATTATATATACTTCATATATATATGAATATAAATCAAATATAATTACATGAAGCATACAAACACACCATGGTAGAGGAAAATTAATTAATGGCCTATTTATCCATAAATAATTAAAATACATATTTGTTTATTACAATAAACAATTTCAAAGACAACAATTAGCAACAATTATATTTTACCCAATATCTTTCATGTAAACCCTAGTTCAATTTTATCAAACATAAATTTACAAAAACGAAATTAATAAAAAAACCAAACCCTAGATCTAGATCTACATGCACATAAAACATCCATAAAACTAACTAATTGTTCACTAAAATCAAGAAACACGGACCAAATATGGGTATGATCTTGTTTTCCTACCTAATTTACTCTAGTAAATTCAGAACTTGGGTCTTATTTGCTTCATAAGTAATTCAAGCACCATAGAAGAGAGAGAAAAGCAAAACTCTAATTACTCACTTACCAACTATTAAAACTTCAAAAAAGTGTGGAATAGCATTTTCTTACCTTCTACAACCTCTTCACCAAAGAATTTGAGACTAAAACCTTCTTTCCTTAGTAGAGTAATTTTTGGGAGGTGCCCAAGGCCTCTCTACCCTTTTTTATAGGTTGAAGTGAGTGATCCGAGGAGAAAGAAGGGGCTGCGGGTTTTTATACGTGGGGCATTTGTAGGGACGGCTGGTGATTGAGCCGCCCCTACAAATCACAACACCGGGAGCGGCTGGTAAGTGAGCCGTCCCTACAAATCGATTCATTTGTGGGGGCGGCTCGTATCACTAGCCACCCCTACTATGCCATTTGTAGGACAGCTGATCTCGTGGGTCCCGAACACGCCCACTGTAGGGGCGGCTCCATCACCGACCACCCCTAAAAAATTATCCAGTTGCTACAAAAGTTTTATTTTGTACTAGCGATCGCGGCCCACTCCGACGCTGTCCTCCACGAGGTGAGGTCACCCAATAGGTCCGACCATACAGTGCCACAGCTAGTAAACTACGTGGGACTATTTCTTATATGAGACATGCACAGCGCGGCCGCCGTCTCTGTTGAAGCTCCCGGGCTGCTACGACAAGGAGTCAGAGCCAGCGCCTCATGAACTTAAGTGACGCTGGCCTCTTGCGCTGTGTCGAGGATGAACTCATGCCGGTGGCCCAGCTCGAGGTGTCCAACGACAAGCCCCGGACATGGCTGACCTCTGCATCCTCCGCGCGTCGTTCAGTAGAGGGAGCTCAAGCAAGCGGTGAATAATATCTTATTTGACGATCATTTGGGCAACAAGGGCGATGTGGTGATGCGGCGGTGGCAGGCAGACACGGCCGTCCCCGTAGGAGACCGGTTCCTGTGCTGGGTTAACTACCTACTCGGCTTCATCCTTTGCGACATGGCCGTGGACGACGCGAGCCTTAAGATCCGGCCTCCGGTACGTGACGCTGCCGGTGCTGCCTGCTGCCTCCCGACGAGGTGGACTACTTCGAGTCTTCGACGGCCTCCGGCGCTGGCGATGTGAGGTTCGTGAGTTCGTCTGCTGCGGTGACCATGGTAGGAGCATGTGCGAATGTGCAGCCGCTTCTTGTTCACCGTGAAGACCTGGACCCTGAGCCTTAGCATGGACGACCCTTTCGAGTGGGTGAAAGACGGTCTGCTCGACTGTGACGAGCTCTGGACGATCTAGGCCTACAAGGGCCTGCCGCAGCCCGCAGGTATACTGGAGTTCCCAATCGTGAGGTTAGACAACCTCGACGTGATTCGGTAAGAGAAGTTAATAAAAGATCATTATCAAAGATAAACTGTTTAGAAAAATACCAAAAATAGAAAATCCAATTGATGATACAAAGTATAGTAGAACACAAAAAATTAAGCACTTTTATGTAGTAAGATTAGAGGTTTTATTTGCTGTGAAGTTGCATATTGTGTTTGAGTTGGCGAGAACCTGTATTGCTGGCTTACCGATTGAAGCATGTAGATCGAATTAGTTGAGAAGCTGACAGGGTGTATGTATATAATGAGAAGCTGACGTTATAGTAAAACACTTAGTAAGAAGTTACTATAATCTCGTAAATTAACATAGTAATTATCGTAACTCAAAGTGGCTACAGAATAAGTTATTTTGTAGCCAGCTACATGGTAGTACTATCCAGTTCTGTTCGGTCTGGGAAGCCAATTCTATTCGGACTGTGACTTTGTGTCCTGATCCAATTTGTTCTTGTATATTATTTTTTTATTAATATTATCTTTTCCTGCCCTTTTCGTCCGTTGTGAGCTGCACCTGATCCCTGTTTTTTTTCTCTCTTCCTCATAAAAATAGCTTTGTCTAATTTATATTTGCTCACTTTCTACTTTTATTTCTTTTTCTATTTCTATTTCGAGTAGGATTTCTATTCAATCAGGCTATTCTAGGCAATAACCCTCATATAACAGTAGGAGTATATTTGGATTAGGATTCCTATTCAAGTTACCTTAAGAAACCCCACATATTCTCATGTAATAAAATAGTAGGGGTGTAGATGTGTCTGGGACGGTTTTCACGTTCACAAAGTTAGTTAAGGAGGGTTGGACGAAAAAATGGGTGGAGAGAAATGTTGCATCTTTATTATTAATTAAGGTGTAGAAAAGTATTTTGGCCTCCCACATTTTCACAAGTAAATATAGAAACTCAGTACAGACATCAATCCAAGGACACACTCATACAAGGCACACGACAACTAACAAGACCACCATCCAAGTCCAAACAGAAAAAAAACGAGACACTTAGTTCTCCAAACTTCTATGTTGCTTCCTACCCAAATCTTCCAAAAACTTGTAACAGCATCACCTCCAGCTGCTTACGCCCTTTCTTAGTCTTACAAATTATCCACAAGTATATCATCGATAATAATGGTGAAAAATACAAATGCAAATAGGTACAAAATGTCAAATATAGGAAAGAATTAATACTTTAAGCAAACTCCTAAAAAATAGAGAACTGCACGCGGTGAGAACGCCTGGAAGTTAAGAAAAAACCATGCATGGATGATGCCCCGCCCATCTCTCCTCTCTCTCTCCCCATTTGACGACAAAACAGAACACCTCTCTACTCGACAGGAGGCATGGCTTCGGATCCGGATGATGGAGGCGAGGTGCCCCCCGCAGAGGCTACATCACCGGCGGAGGTAACGTCGGATCCATCACCCTCCGAAGAGGTGACTGCGCCAGAGAACGAGCCGGTGAAGGCGAGCGGAGGCAGCGTCGTCCCAGCGGCGGGCGCTGAGTCGTCTCACCCCGAGGGAGTCTCCCTTAATTATGAGGTCAGAAATCTGGCACTTGTTTTTTTATTATTATTTTGGTCTGTCATGTTTGGTTGGCCTGATCACTGAGGCCTGTCTTCTGTAAGATGAGGTGTCGATGATGCGAACCACAAACAAAAGTTGTCGGCGTTGGAGGTCGTAAATGTTGCTATCACTACGATCGCCAATTTGTTATATAGGCCACAGCTTTATATAGTCCTTACATAATGATCTTATAAGCTGTCTTCAGTCAGTTTATCTCAGCCTCCACACTTATAAGCTGGATTGTATAAGCTAGTGGTAAACAACGAAAATTAAAAACCTAGGCTCTGACTGAATTGGTTGCCTTTGTTCCGATAAATGTACAAGCAACCATGCTAAATTTCAATAGAATTGTTAGGTTTGGTTTGGTAATTGGAAGGATGAAATGGGAGTTTAGAGGTACCTATTTAGAAATCTTTTGTTTGTTTTGTGACAGCAGGAGTTTTTGTGGGATGGGAATGGAAGTTTCTCATTGATTACTTTCCAGTGGTAGACGTGGTGGTTGAGGGCGAAATGTGATTCTAGTGGAACTTGAATGCATCATCACCGTTTACCATGACTTGTCATGTAATTTCTTACTCAAAATCCATACACCAAATAGATGATATGAATGCCTTCTCAAACTCCCCTTCTTACTTTTCTTCATGAACCAAACAAGGGATAGGATTCAAAAATCAAATTCTTATATTAGTTCCCCTCATCGACTGCCACCATCTATTCTCATGCCTCTTTCCGTCAAAAGATATGTCAGGGAAAAATAAAGCAAATTCACAATACATGTTGATAAATTAATTACCCAAGTGCCAGGGAAAGACACAATAACTTGGATGTATAAGTTTTGTTGCAACCAAAATACATGTAGGAGATCAAAGTTGCAATTCAAATAACCTTTTTATGCAAAATATGATATAAAAAAAGAAATAAAAAACATAATTGAATACAAGGTGTAAAATACAAATTAAATATACACAAAAAGTCATTCAATATATTTCTATTTTAGCAAAAAAGTAGGAAGTGTCCATTTTACTACATCGGACTATCCACTTTTTCATTTGACACTTGAATCAAAAATTTTGCTTAACTTCCCCGGTTGTTTCTGTTGGTCCACCCTACCCTAATGCGAATTTTGCTTTTTTCTTTATCCGCATATGAGTTGAGTTTCACACTCAAGGTGATAACTGACACGTACAATATGCTAAAGATAATTAAAGAATTTTTTATCATTGCTTTCATGCAATTTTGTATTATATGTTTGATTTAGTACTAGGTGTGCTCTCTAACCTATGAAGATTCTTCAGTGTATCCCAGTTTTTGTACTATGATGTTTCTTTGGTTCCTGAGGCTGAGTTTATCCAAATGTATATTGATAATAGGAAGCAAGAGCTCTCCTTGGAAGATTGGAATTTCAGAAAGGAAATGTGGAAGTTGCCCTTCGTGTATTTGACGGAATTGACCTTCAAGCTGCAATTCAGCAGTTCCAGCCATCCCTTTCTAAGACACCATCGAAGAAAGGGCGGACAAAATCAGAATTACCAAGTTCTGTCTCGCAAAATAATCCTGCTAGCCTTGTTCTTGAAGCCATTTACTTGAAATCACTGTCCCTTCAAAAGCTAGGGAAATCGACAGGTACAAATCACTGGACAGCTTCTTTCTTATGCTTCTTATATGAACTCTTTGATGACTAATGCAAAAACTTATGGAACGAGCAGAAGCTGCTAACCAGTGCAGAAGTGTACTTGATTCCGTTGAAAGTATTTTCCAGAATGGTACTCCTGATATCGAACAAAAGTTACAAGAAACTGTCAATAAATCCGTAGAACTGCTTCCTGAAGCCTGGAAACATGCTGGCTCCTACCAGGAAGTATTAGCTTCTTACAGACAAGCTCTTCTTAGTCCATGGAATCTTGATGATGAAACTCGGACTAGGGTTCAAAAGAGATATGCGTCTTTTCTGTTGTACAGCAATATAGATTGTAGCCCTCCCAGCATGGCTCAGCAAGTTGAAGGTTCTTTTGTTCCAAAGAATAATGTGGAAGAGGCTCTTCTACTTTTGATGGTAGTACTTAGGAATTGGTACCAGGGGAAGACCCATTATTGGGATCCTTCAGTGATGGAACATTTCACCTATGCCTTGTCTCTTTGTGGTGAACCACTGGTTCTTGCAAAACAACTTGAAGAGGTTTTACCTGGAATATATCCTCGCACCGAGAGATGGGCCACACTAGCACTTTGCTACTATGTAGCTGGTCAGAAAGATGTCGCGCTGAATTTTTTGAGGAAGTCTTTAAACAAGCTTGAGAATCCAAATGACATCCTTGCCTTATTATTAGCTGCTAAGATATGTAGTAAGGACCACCATCTTGCTTCTGAGGGTGTTGAATATGCAAGAAGAGTAATCGCGCTTGCTGAATCATCAGATTCTCATCTTAAGAGTGTTGGCCTCCACTTCTTAGGGACTTGTCTAGATAACAAGTCCAAGGTTGTTTTATCAGACTACCAAAGATCTCTCACTACGTCAGAATTGCACTTCACTGCCGGTTCAAAATACCCCATCACTACCGAATTTTGAACTGGCACAACTATACCGGCAGTGACGAGGGTAAGCTATCACTGCTGGTTCCTATAAACCTGCAGTGTTCTTCAACTTCACTGCCGATTCTTTACACAACCAGCAAAGTTCAGTTCCACCAACACTGCCGGTTCATAAGACTACCTGGTAGAGTTCATTTCCACCAACACTGTCGGTTTGTGTTTAAACCGGCAGTGTTATCGTACGAATCACTGTCGGTTTGTGACAAGAACCGGCAGTGATGGCTAAGCCAACGCTGCCGGTTTGTGGCTTTAGCCGGCAGTGCCATCACTGCCGGTTTGTTGCTAACCGGCAGTGATGTTTACGACAACACTGCCGGTTTTCTGCTAACCGGCAGTGATGTCACGTTCACATTTTATTGTTTTATAATTTATTTTAATTTATATTTTTTTGTGAAATCGGGTTTTGCTTTATATACGCTACTTAGACGACAGGTCCATCAATATTAAATGTTACAAATGTTACGGTTACAGTTCAAATGTTCTTATCAAGATCTCGATCCCTCAAAATAAAAAAAAAATGTTCTCAAACTTCACAGATTGTGTAATGCTTCTCGGACTTCTTACAATAATCTGGCGAGCCGCTCTGGGCCATACTGGTCCTTGAACTTCTCGGATTGTGCAATAAAAATACTCCATCTTTTTCTAATACCTCGGCTAAGATGAATTTTGCCAGCTCCGATTGCAGCGCAACGATCTTCATGTCTAACAGCCCTTCGTGGTTATATTTTTTGTGTTGTCGTTCAAAAAAAGATGATATCCAAAGAGGAATAAATCATTTTGTTGAATGATTAACAGACATAAATGAAATGGGATTATACACACCAACTTATCGGCTTCTTCCGATTTTCCGCCGATGTAGCGAAGCATTGCCCATATTACATAAAACCCGCATTCATTGTTTTCCGCTGGCTGTTTTAGGTACTTCCCCTCCATTTCGACAACCTTGAATGGGATCTGCGTCCCACCGATATGTCTTCTTCGGACACTGAGCAACATTAAAAGGAGAAACGTTAGAAAGTGGTATGTGTGATTAAAAAATAATATGTTATTAGGATCGCTTACTAATTAGTGCATCCAGATGATAAAATAATTTTTTCTTCGAGTCCCACACCTCGATCAGATGTCTGGCAAAATTAACACAAATGAAGATGAAATGGTAGCTGCAATTACAGAATCCTAATTATCAAATAATCTTAACGAAAAAGAAATATAAAATTAAAAGCCGAGAACACATACTCGTAGTTATAGGCTAGAAGTACGTGGGTTTTGTTCTTCATCTTGAATTCGTCGAAAACAACAATCAATCTCTATTTCAGGTCTTCCACATAACATCCATGGAGGCCTAGACATGTCTTCTCATTGACTCGCAAGGGGTCCAAGAAGGCTATGTTATCCCATTTGCTTTTTAGAATACAAAATTTTGCTATACACCTACATAAAATTATGGTAAGTGCTCAAAAGTTAACAATTTGTGTCCCGAGAGAGTAGTTAATTGTAATATCGTGCGTGTATGGTACTTACATAGTCCACAGCGTCAACATTTGTGTATCGAGAGAGCGTTTCTAGTATAGCTGGAACAAGCACTCCCACTCGACATCGAATTTGTCTTTTTCAGGATAATTAAAAACATGTGGCGAACGGATAATAACCTCAAAACCAAAGTCCTCCGTCTCTGTTGTTTGAGCCATGTAATATTCATGCAACTGGCGCATATATGTTGTCAAATTTTTATACTCGTGACCGAGAACCAAAAGATTGCCCCTTTCATACTTCATTGCCGGTGTTGCCGTCCCTTGTACATCATAATAGATGGTCGCGGCCACTTCCATGGTTAATTCGGGGTTGTCTTCGATGAACTTCTATATCTTCCTTAAATCTTCATTGTGTATTTCATCGGCTCTTGTTGTAGCGTACTGATTATGTGTTTGTCTTTCAAATTCAGACTTCAACAAAAACGGAGGCAGTGAGGCACAGAGATTGAAGAAACTAATACAATCTTCCTTTGAGATGTGTGCTGTAAATTTTCCTTCCATCAAGTTTATAACGCTGCCACTGAACGACATTTTTTCTTTTTTGTTGGTCCACATTGGGAGCATTAGCAATCGAATCCAAGGACCTTTTCTGCGACTACAAGGATGTCTTTGATCTTGTTTTAGGCTGAGGTGCAGGAGGAGGAGGATGACGACGAGAATTCTGTTTTCCCGGGGCTGATGAAGATGGAGGAGGAGGATGAGTCTTCTCTTTTCTCGGGGCTGATGAAGATGGAGTCAGACGAGGAGGAATAGAAGGAGTCATCTATCTTCTCAGGGGTGATGGTAAGGGATGAGGAGGGGAGTGATCTCTGTTGGGAGATAGTGAGTGATCATCGTGGGTGGGCGAAGACTCGCAATCGTCCTCATCATCAGAGGACAATTGGTGGTCAAGCTTAATGAAGCGCTTGCGCCAGACCACTTGAGAGCCCTTATTATGACCAAGTTTTGGCCTGCCTTTCGCTACAAGGTACTCAATGTGTACTGCAGATAGAAACTCTAAAGTCACTTACAGAGTCGATTAGTCTTAACTGCTACAACATAGACCTAATATTTGACATGGGAGTTGAATATGCTGAGCAAAGGAACATGAATGCTGCCCTAAGATGCGCCAAGGAGTTTATAGAAGCAACTGGTGGGTCAGTTTCGAAAGGCTGGAGGCTGCTAGCATTGGTTCTTTCTGCACAACAGAGATTTTCGGAAGCAGAAGTTGCAACAAACGCTGCCTTAGATGAGACTACAAAGTTGGATCAAGGATCTTTACTTAGGGTAAAGGCTAAGTTGAAGGTTGCTCAGTCATCGCCTATGGAAGCAGTGGAAGCTTACCAAGCTCTTCTAGCCCTCGTTCAGGCCCAAAAGAATTGCTCTGGATCTTGCAAGAACGCTATAGAGGTATGTTTTGTTGTTTCAATGTGCACAAGTATCAAACTGATTAGTAATCAGCAGAACTCAACTTCTAATTCTATCTTAAAAATATCTTATTGTCTTATACAATTAGCACACAAGACCTATCTTTATTTAGAGTATCCTTTTTATTTCCTATAGGATGGAATCTGATTTTTTTGGAATATACAAGATTATGTTAGGTAACCTGCTGCTCCCTTGTATGAATGCGCAGCAGGGGAAGGCGATGCCAAAAAGAGCTCCCTACACTGTAGCCACAATAGGGGTAGGCGCCAAAGTCATCCCTGCTATCACATCTAGTCACTGTAGCAGCATGTTAGCCTGACATGTCTGTGTACTTGGATTAGATGGGTAGAGTTGTATATATAGTTTGCCACTGCAACTGAATAAGGAGAGCGAGTTTAGTTCTGTCATCTCCTCTGCAGAGCTCCAGCCAACGCTGTTGCTTGTGTTGTGTGTGTGCTCTGTTCTCCCTCCCTTCTTCTACCTCTAGCCATAGTGTGTGGTAGCCAATGGTAGTTCATGGTCAACATTGCTAGTGTGTGCCCGGCAACACTATTAAGTGATCAGAGCCGTACAAACGCCGTCGTTGGACTAACCGCTGGTGATGACGCACAGTTCGGAGATGGGCGACAGTAGTGGTGCTGCTGTGGCTGCCCAGACACGATAGGAGGTCATTGTGCGCATGGTGTGGGAGGTCAGTGACACTAGTTGGCCGATGCTGACTCGCACCAACTGTGGCGAGTGGTTGGTGACCATGAAGGTCAAGCTCAGAGCCCGACGGCTCTAGAATGCTGTTGACAAGGGCACCGAAAATGAAGAAGACGATGTGTCAGCACTGGAGGCTATCCTCGCTATTGTGCCATCGGAGTACATGGAGCCATTGGGGGTGAAGAGCTCTGCTAAGGAGATGTGAGAGGCCATTGTGGCGATGCGTGTCGGTTCTGACCACGCAAAGAAAGCGATGGCCCAACTTCTAAAGCAGGAGTACGCCAACCTCAAGTTCAAGGATGGTGAATCGGTGGAGGACTTCTCCCTCCACCTACAGATGCTGATCAGCTAGCTAAAGAGCCATGGCATCACCATTGACGAAGAAGTGGCGGTCTCTAAGTACCTCCACTCCGTGTCGATGATGTACATCCAGATTGCTCTCTCCATAGAGATGATGCTAGATCTATCAACCCTCGCCATTGAGGATGTGACTGGTTGGTTGTGAGCGGTGGATGAGCGCCTAGAACAGGCGACAGCATCGAAGGACAGCAGTAAGCTGCTGATGATAGAGGAGGAGTGGGCTGCTCGAAGGAACTCTAGGGAAGCCTCCTCCAGCCATGGTGGCAATGGCAAGTGCCGCGGCAAGCCTTCTTCGGAGAAGAAGAAGAAGGTCGACCCCAACGCCTGCCGACACTGTGGAAAGACAGGCCATTGGGCAAAGGAGTGCCCAAATCGCAAGCAGGAGAAGAAGGCTCAGGCTCATCTAGCGCAGCCTGATGATGATGATGAGGCCACTATCCCGATGGCGATGTTCTGTGCACTGCACGACGCTGAAGCCGAGGAGAAGGGAGAGGTGATGGCGGTGGAAGGGCCTGGGAAGGCCCTAAAGGCTGTCAACCTTGACGAATCACGCGCCCAAGTCCACCTTGGACATGTGGGTGACGAGCAAGAGCAGCGGTGGTATCTAAACTCTAGCGCCAGCAACCACATGACGGGCTCCAAGGTAGCCTTCTCCGAGCTCCATGATGACGTGACCGACATGGTGAAGTTCGGTGACGGCTCAAGGGTAGCGATCTGAGGGCGCGCCACCATCATCTTCAGGTGCTAGAATGGCAAGCACCGCATGCTAATGGATGTATATTACATCTTGTAGCTGAGTTCAAGCATCATCAGCATTGGCCAGCTGGATGACCGCGGTAGCGAGGTACTGATCAAGGACGGCGTCCTTAGGATCAGGGATCGGGAACAATACCTTCTTGCCAAGGTGAAGAGGTCCTAGAACTAGTTGTACCTACTCGACTTGAAGGTAGAGCAGCCGATGTGCCTAGCAGCACGGCACACTGAGGAGCCGTGGCTGTGGCATGCCCGGTTTGGCCATCTTAGCTTCGATGCGCTTGGTCAACTAGAGAAGATGGTCCGAGGGCTACCTCACATTGAGCATGGAGGTGAGCTATGTGATAGCTGCCTGACTGGGAAGCAGAGGAGGCTACAGTTCCCTAAGGTGGCTAAGTATAGCGTGGCGGACGCTCTCGAGCTCGTCAACGGCGACCTCTGTGGGCCAGTCATGCCAGCCACAAACGGTGATCGGCGGTACTTCCTCCTGCTCATGGATGATTGCAATTCCTACATGTGGCTACAACTCTTGATGAGCAAGGATAAGGCGGCGGCGGCGATCAAGAAGTTCAAGACGTGTAGAGGCGGAGAGTGGCAAGAAGCTACGTGTGCTGCGAACTGATCGGGGCAACGAATTCACTTCGGTGGAGTTTGCTGCATACTGCGTAGATTAGGGTATGGTGCGACACCACACCGCGCCATACTTGTTGCAGCAGAATTGTGTGGTGGAGCTGTGAAACCAAACGGTGGCCAGCATGGCTCAATCCATGCTGAAGGAAAAGGGCATGCCACCAAGGTTCTGGGGTAAGGTTGTGACTACGGCGGTGTTCATCCTCAACTGCGAGCCCACCAAAGCCCTGAAGGGCAAGACGTCATTCGAAGCTTGGCATGGACGCAAGCTGAGTGTGTCCTTGAAGACATTTGGCTGCGTCGGCCATGTGAGGAACACCAAGCCTCACCTTGGCAAGCTGGAAGACAGGAGTACACCGATGGTGCTCCTCAGCTACATGGAAGGTACCAAGGCGTTCCGGCTCTTTGACCCATGTGGAGGCAAGGTGCTTGTCTCGAGCGATGACGTGTTCAACGAGAAGGTGGCCTAGGACTGGAACAGTCTGGGCACAGGAAAAGCTGGCGGCTTCACCAGCACCTTTGTCGTCGAACACTTGGCCATCCATGGTGGTGGAGACACTAGAGACGAGGTGCAGACCACTCCAGCAACAGAGCCGAGCACTCCTGGGGTAGTGCCGAGCACTCTGGGAGGGGTGCCGAGCACTCTGGAGGGGTGCTGAACACTCCCATAGCAGAGCCGTGAGGTCTTGTAGTGGTGCCAAGCACTACAAGACTTGGGCTGAGCACTCCTGCAGTGGTGTCGACCACTTCAGGAGTGATGACGAGCAGTCTAGGAGTAGTGCCGAGCACTGCAACCAGGGTACCGAGCACTCTAGCGGAACAAGGAACTCCATCGACGCCGATTGAGTTCGCCTCACCTCCTAGCGACATCACTGAGTTCATGGATGCTTTCCACGACGGTGAGGAGGTGCGGTTCCATAGGTTGGACGACATCGTCGGTGGCATAGGGCCCTCAGGCCTAGCGGGTCAGCTGCTCAATGACGCTAAGCTACTTCTCATCAGTGCAGAGGAACCACCCATGTTCGTGCTGGTCGAGCATGATGCAAATAGGCGACAGGCGATGCTAGAGGAGATGGAGGCGATCAAGGAAAACGGGACTTGGGAGCTCGTCGATCCACCTCCAGTATGCCGTTCGATTGGCCTAAAGTGGGTGTACAAGGTCAAGCGGGATGAGCACAGTGCCATTGTCAAGCACAAGGCGCGCCTCATCACCCAAGGCTTTGTCTAGCATGAGGGCATCGACTTCAAGGAAGTCTTTGCGCCGGTAGCGCGCATGGAGTCTGTCTAACTGCTTCTGGCTTTGGCAGCAGTAGAGGACTAGCGCGTCCATCACCTGGATGTAAAATCGGCCTTCCTTAATGGTGAGCTGGTGGAGACGGTCTTCGTTAGGCAACCTTCGGGTTTCACCGTCAAGGGAGCGGAGCACAGGGTGCTCCAACTGCGCAAGGCGCTCTACGGGCTGCGGCAGGCCCCATGAGTGTGGAATGCCAAGCTGGATGCCACGTTGGGCGAGCTTGGGTTCACACGGAGCGCAACCGAGCACGTGCTCTACATGTAGCGACAGGGGAAGGAGGAGCTCATCGGCGGCGGCGTGTATGTGGACGATTTGATCATCACCAGCACGCGTGTGGAGGACATCGACAGCTTCAAGCGTGAGATGGCGGCTCATTTTCAAATGAGCGATCTCAGCACGCTCTCCTACTACCTCGGCATCGAGGTAAGACAGAGGAAGGCACTCACGCTAGGTCAGAGTGTGTACGCCTCGAAGCTATTGGAGTGGAGCGGCATGGCTGAGTGCAAGCCATGCATGACTCTGATGGAGGAGCGGCTGAAGCTGACGAAGGCTAGTACTGCAACGAAGGTAGATGCAACACTCTACCATAGCATCATCGGCGGTCTGCGCTACCTAGTCCACATGAGGCTAAACATTGCGTTCACCATGGGCTATGTCAGCCGCTTCATGGAGGATCCCAGAGAGGATCACTGGGCTATGGTGAAGTGGCTGCTACACTACGTCAAGGGAACGGTGGATCAGGAGATCGTCTTCCCCAAGACAGGCAGAAGTATACTGCAGCTCACTGTATTCAGTGATGCAGACATGGCAGGGGACATCGACGGATGGCGGAGCACCTCTAGCTCTAATCTCATGGCTGTCATTGAAACAGAAAGTGGTGGCGCAGTCCACGTGCAAGGCAGAGTATGTGGCGATAGCCACAACGGCGTACCAAGCAGTATGGCTGCGCCGGCTGCTGGGCGAGTTGACTGGTGTGGAAGTGAAGTGACCTGATTTCTGCGAAGGGAAATCCATAGAGTCGAAGTGTATTATGACCATTGTAGATCATATTACCCAAATTCTAGTCGAATACCACATCCATACAACGATAATATCAGAGTACATAAAGTGCGGAATTACATAATTTATTACATCGTCGCATTGGCGGAATTAAAAGTAGCATTCATTCAGAACAACTTGAAGATAAGATCGCCAAACTCGAGCGTAGGAACAAACCCCTCAACCGTCAAACTCCTCGGAGCTATACTCCTCAGCAGAACCTGTGTGCCAAAATTTATCAGTACGATTTGTACTGGCCACTCCCAACCTATGAGCATTGATTTGTGGAAATTGGATGCAAGTTGGATATAATCAGAAGGAACCTATAAGGCTGGGGTTTCCTATGTATTAGCATATCTAGTATATAATAGTAGTTGGTCAAGTTTTTAACACCATTCCCACGCCCATTCCACCCCATTCCCGTCCAGAGCCAGGTTTTGATCCTGGGATCGAAATACCACCATCTCCACACCATCACCATGCCATCACTCAGTCGATAGGCCAACTCCCTCTCAGCACTGTCTCAACGCCCGTAGCCCTAGCTACGACCGACACTCTCTCACGGGGGAAGAAGAGAAGGACTCATCTCACTATCTAGTTTAAGCGAAACCTAGAAAAGGTCCATAACCGACAAGTCGGCACATGTATCGATCGATCAACCATACACTCTGTAGAGGTTTTACATAACCACAAGATCTGCCTTCTTCGCTGACTGTCGTCAACTAGACTGATTCCGACCGCTTGCTAGCCTAGGATAATGCCACTCTACCATTCAGCCCTGGTACACCCCAAGTCTAGTCTGGGGTGGCTGAAACTATGATTCATGAGCCGGGTCCACAAGGTCTCCATGAAGTCTCAGAAGGGTGTGGGGGAATCCTCCATGCCCCGTATCTCCTTACACTATCCGCTATCAACCTAGCAGTAGTGGCAAATACCCTACCAAGTAGTCCGGCCGTCCCGCACCATATAGGGCGAGTGGTACGTAAGGCTTCCCGGTGAATCTAAGTACTAGTAAGTCCTTAGGGATGACCAAGCCAGAATGTCTTCATCAGGGTTTCCATTTACCATGCCACCATAGCACCTCCATCCCGAGCTCCTCCCATCACAGGTTCACACCCAAGGCCACCTCATATACCATTTACCCACCATAGGTATCCAATCCAGGGGTGCCCAGGTAGCACCACACGGCAAGACTTGCGTAAGGCTCGTCGTATACTCCAACTTGGTCGACACAACCCTCACCCTCCACACACCCAAGTCACACACACAGCACTCTCCCCGTAGCCCAAATAACACCAGTTTCCACCATGCACTAATGTAGTATAAGCGTAGTAGAAGTATAAGCAATAAAATATAGCAGTAAGCGTGTGTCTAGCCTAATAGCAGGGTATGCAGGGGTAAGGTTGCATCAAGGTAAAGGCCATCAAGTAAGCATACTACCATGCAAGTCCTATCTTAGTATGATTATAACAGTAAAGTAAAGCAATAGCAGTTCTATATTAGCCATGCGTAATAGGTGCTACGAGATTGGGTGGGATGTGGCACCTTTAGTGTAGTCATCTCTGTACTCCTCACGGTACTCACGATCCTCGTCCATCTGGTTTTCCTCCGAGTCTGCATACGTTCAAATTATAATCGCGTTAGCGACGTCTATAGAATAGCACAAAGAAGCAATGAAAATTCAAAAGAGCCAAATGCACTCAAACATGGGTGTAACAACCCAGGTTTTTGGAGATGTAAAAAATATGAACTTTTTAAAAATTTTCCTACAATATGTGAAGCATGTAGATGCTAGGACAAACAAAGAACACTTTATAAATAAATTGTTGCATACATATAGTGATGCTTGTAGGAGCTTGCCAGAGTTCCTTATTTGGTTTAGAGTTTTGTGTTGGAGAGCACTAGTCCGTAGCGAATCCTTTTGACTCCTTCTGGAATCTCTCACGAACCCCTTGACCTAAATTCTATAATCAACCAACTATCTTTATCAACTCAATGCCCGTGAGTTGCCAACCCTTGACATGGACCCCACAACCCCTAGTTGACCTCTAGTGGACCCCACTAGGAGGTGTACAAGTTGGCGACACCTGTATACAATACATGAGCCTTGGTTTATTTAGAAAATAGGAAATAGAAATAGAAGAGGAAGGAAATGGTAGGGGGAGAAAGAAATGGCCAAAACAGCCCAAGGAGCCAGTAGGCCCAGCCAGCCTCTCCCACTCAAAGTCGTGGCCTAGCCTGCCCCACCAGCCCGCTCGCCCTCGGCCCAGCTCACCACTCCTCCCTTCTGGCCCGCTCGCGCGCATGTGGCCTGCTTGGCCTAACCGGCACAGCAGCCCAGCCTGCCCCTCTCTCCTCCCTTCGGCCCGCCCTGCCAGCGCCTTGGCCCAACCAGGTTGCTGCTAGTGCACAGCCCAGCCTGGCCAGCAGCCGAAGCCCCCAGCCTCCTAAACCCTAGGGCAGCGCCCAACTCCCAGACCCTGCTGCTGCTCGCAACGCCTGCTCTCGCGCGCGCATCCCGACAACGCCCCCGCTTCTACGCCGCTTGATGCGCGCCGCGTGTCCCTGCCTGTGCACGAACACCGAGGATCATCGACACTGTAACACCTCGGGTGTTAGCCTCGCATAACTTGACTTGCATAACATGAGCATGAGCATCAAGCATTCATAAATCATCATTTACAATTGAAACATCTGATCGAAACATATGAAACATTGCTAGTTATTTCGTGTTTCTTGTAACATATGCATATGATCATGTGCAAATAAATGCTAGTGTGTAATGTTGGTCACTACAACACCTTAGCTACACTTAGATTAACAAAAGGAACCTTGTTCATGAAGGCCACATTTCATGATCAAGCACTTAAGCGATATTTCATGTGTTGACCTGAATAGCTATATGAGTGACTACTACATGAAATGCTTAAATAACCTTGCAAATTGTTTAAACATGCTTAGAGTATCATCATGAACAACTTTGGTATTTAAGGTTAGGGCTAGTTTGGTCATTTAGCCATGGTTTGAATGTGTATCATGATTTCAAAGTGACATGTTTGACTAAAGTGGAACTAGGTGTTAGGGACCTTGCATGGAGGAGTTCACTAAAGCAAAGTTGTAGTGTTTGACATAAGGAACAACTTTTATTTTTATGACATGGACTGATTTAGCTTCTAACATGCTTGAATGGGTCCCACAAAAACCAGCTTTTCACTGTTTTCAACACTTCAAAATTTTTTCTAAGTGTTGGCTCACTAACAGCCTGACGGCCGATCTTTGGGATGACATTGCTCCTTAACCGTTGCGAATTGGGTCTTGATCGTTTAAGACGAATTGCAGCTGGTACATAGGGCTATAAATTTTGTTTAGACGTCTTATGCTTTGGAGCGACGGATTAGCGGGAAAATCAGCGGCAAATCTTGTCGTCAGGCTCGGCCATCACGTTCTGACGAAACTGAATCGCGGCGTCATGGCCGACCGGCTTCAGACACCGCACGCCGCGTGGAGGTCTCCATGGCCGCGCGTCGCCGTTGCTCTGTCCGCGCGGGCCACGCCGCGTCTGGGCGCGCCTTCAAGTCGCCCGCACCCGCCCGCACTCCACCGCGCACCCCATTTGCGTCGCCTCGGCCCTCCTTCCTCGCAGCAGCAGCCCAGCTCTTCCGCGCCGAGAGCCGCCGTCGCCATAGCCAACGCCAGTCACCCTCGTCGGTTCTCCTCCACAGCAACTGCTCCACCAGCACCCCCACGTCTCACCGCCTCCACCCGCGCTCGTCAATCGCGCTTGGTAAGCCTCCGCAGCGCGCACATGCTCGCCGGAGCTCCGCCACCACCCTCCGTCGCCGTGGCCAGGCCTAACCAGACCACCCCAGGCCACGAGAGCGCGCGCACTAGCTTCCTTGTAGTCTGTAGATGCTTGGCGTAGCGTTTGTTTGAGCCGCCGTAGCCTTCACCGGCGTCCCGCCGACGTCCCGCCTCGCCGAGCCGCCATGGCCGCCGCCGTCGTCCTTACTGTCGACAATAGGGTCGGCCAAGGGGTTCAATAGAAGCGCTAGGTTGAGTAGGTCACGCCGTGAAGACGTTACCGCCGGCGGACTCGCCGTCGACGAGCCATGGCCGCGCAAGCTTGCTCAGCGCCGCCGGCTCTGTTTCGGTTTCACTGACAGGCGGGCCCTGCTGACCAGCGGGTCCCACCGGTCAGCGACAGCAGTGTTGTAGGCTAGTTCAAATATTCCAGTTTTTGATTTGTTTTGTTATTTTTGTATCTTTACTTTGGTAGCTCCTAAAATGGTGAAATAAATATGATTGTGTTGCTTAGGAAGTGTAGTATTTAGGAAAAATATGTTCTTGGTTTCAACAGTAGAAATTTCTGAAGATTTAAATAGGGATTTCAAATGTGCTTTTGAATGCATTCAAATTTGTTTATTTTATATCTAGAGTTCCTGTGCTCCAAAAATTATGAAATTTTTGTGGTAGGCTATTCTTGTTATACATGAGCTTGGATAAAAATTTGAGGACCAGTGCATGTGTAGATCTATAGTTATAGATTTTTCTTTTATAAATAGTTAATACTTGCATGAATTTTTATAAATTAATTATGAGTCCAAAATTCATGAAATTTGTTGGAGGTGATACTAGTACCATATGGATGTTAGGAAAAATAAGAAATCTGTTGCTTGACACTTTTCAATAGGATTTTCCATTTATGCTATTTCAAGCCTTGCTTCCTTATCATTTTTGTATAGGATGTTCTACTTAGCAAAATGACATGAAATTTTTATAGTAGTCCTTTGATAGCATTATTAAGGCTCTGTAAATTTTTGAGAATTTATTCAGCACATCTGATATATATTTATTATTTAACCTAGATATCTAAATAAAATAATAAAGGCAAATTAATAAATAGTTTGGGCTTTGCCATTATATTATCTTAACTATGTTTGGTATGCTTAAACTGTTGGTAGGTTCTAGGTTGTCAATTTGTGAATGATTACATAAAGTAGAGGTGCTATTACTTTATATTGCATGTTAAATCATTTCCGGACTGATTCTAGAGTATGAGGAGTTACATGTTGAAACTGATGTGGACTGTAAAAATGGTTAATAACAAAGTTGTAGAAAATTTGATAAGCTTTCCAGAAAGTCCAGGATCACTAGATTTGGAATTATAGAACTCCAGTTATGAGTGAAACAAGTAGATACTGTTTATGGCATAGTCGATGCGTTGTAGAAGTAGTTAAGTAGTAAGCGAGAAGAGATATGCACCTACTCAAACAACGTGATGCACTTGTTAACATATATGCATTCGTAATACTTATACCATACTCATGCATCTAGGATCGGAGGAAGAGATCACGTTGCTGGAATTCGAAGAAGCAGAGGAAGGGAACCCGCAGGAGGATCCGCAAGCCACAGCTCCCGAAGGCGTGGAGCAGAACCCTAAAGAGCTTCCGGAGTGCCCTGACCACCGTCCTACTTCCTTTCTGCGAGGCAAGCCCCGGAGCATTATAAGTCTCCCAGTAATTTACGAATGTTTACTTACGTATTTATGATTGATGCATTAGGTTATAAGAGTTGAATGAAACCACTTGATGCATGTACAATCCTTGTCCAGATATTATCCCTTTAACCGGTATAGGTCCAGGATCGAATATATATGCTTAGCCATGCTTAGACCGGTAGAAGTCGGGTGATGTCCTATCACCTGCGAGATATAGGTGGATACCGGAGCACGGTTGGCTATATCTGCTATCGTGGAACAGAACCATGAGGTAAAAGTAAATTGAGACCGGACGGGAGGTCGATAGAAAAGCAACAAGGCATGGAGGTCTTGGGTGTGGATCTATCCCCGTCTGTGTCGATCAAGGACCGTACCGTTGTTGGAACTTCTGACAAGATTGAACGCATGCCTCTCACTTAGCTGGCCGGATAATTCGTTCCGACCGCGAAGCCGAGTAATTCAACTCAGGCCGGGAATCGTTCTGTTGTGTGCTCCTTCCGGGGAACGATCAGACTGAGCCCATGGGCAGGCTTGGCCTGAGCATCCTGGCATCTGGTGTTCCAGATTGTGCGGCGCAGTACGAACCCGCGAAATGTGTACCGGAGTTGTACCAAAGGTGACCTAAGACTATCGTGGCTGATAGATCTGGGTTTGTGTTAGGAATAAACTCCCAGCTGGTGAAAATCGATTCGAATCGCCGTCTCTCCCGGATAGTGAGAAACTTGGCTAGCTCCAACATCGTAGTAACTGTGTTATGAAACATGATGGTTCAGATGAATATGGAATTACAATACCTGCTATGGTTACTATTGTATGATTCTAAATAATATACCACATGTTTGGCACAGGGTAGTTGCTAATCTAGAAATGGATAGTTATAATTAACTTAATAAAGGAATCACAAGTGTACCAAGATTAATTGCCTTTTTCGCAAAAATGTTGTCAAGTTACGTCCACTTATACAGCCTTGCATAATCCTTGGAGTCATTTTATTTTTGGTTCATGACGGGTAAGTCTAGCTGAGTACCTTCTCGTACTCAGGGTTTATTTTCCCATTGTTGCAGATGGCACTGTGTATCATGGTTATTGCAAGAGTTGCTTCTATCCCGCTGTGGATGAGGAGTAAGCCTTGGGCAGGCTTCCTTAGTAATTCCTATCTTTGCTTTTGTGGATCATGATCTGGCATGGCACTGTATCAAACTACGTTGGAAACTTATCTTCGAACTTATTTGCTTCCGCTTTAATTATCAAACTCGGTTTGTAATAACTTTCTATTCGTACTCTGATGATGAAAAGTATCTGTGAACTTTATGTAATATGTGGCATGTACGTTGAATCCTGTACGATCTTGGTTGTTGTAAATCGTTTATCGAGACCCGTCGTGGTACTCGACGGACTACCAGGTTTATATGGGTCCGAGTATGACAGTGCAACCGCTTGCGGATTGCCATTATACTTGTATTCTTATAAATTGGTCGGTTCTGCGACAGCTGGCATCAGAGCAAGATTCCACGTTAATTGTCACAAGTGTATTTAAAACAAAAGTTTTTGTTTTCCAAAAACCCTTCTCTAGCAACTAATAGTCAAATAATAGGTATTTGAAATCTAAAGTGTGCCATTGATCACTTTCCTTATGCCCAAATTAAGGACTATTAGGTGGCTATTTAAGTACTAACATGGGGGTTTTTACTTCGTCGTCCATACGGCGTGCTATAGTATGGATGCCACTCACTTGAGTGGTAATGTATGGATCAATGCCTCTACGTCAAGGTAAGATGAGTGTATGACCGCAAGATGTGAGCGTGCGGTCGGGAAGAGTTAGTTTTGGTACGGCTATGTATGCATGCTTGCATGTGTATATGGTACGTATTTAATTGTGGGTTTAAATTCTTGTCGGGTAGATTGATACGGAAGTATATGTATGGGTATACATATATGGAAGTATTTACAATTACATTCTGCATATTCATTATGGGTTTAGGGCTGAAATGAAATTTTATGCAGGTACACTAACAACGAAACGTGTAGCTCGACTAGTTACGCTATTTATGAGAGAACGTATGTATGCCACCGTGTCCACCGTTAGAAACAAATTTTCCTAAGTTTGTAAGGACGTACGGCACGAGCATGCATCATGTTAAAATACCATTCACATAATTACAATTGTTCCTCCCCTTATAAAGATTCTTACTCGGTTATGTAACTCTTATCCAGTATGGCATTGTCTCACCAAGGGTACATGTTAATGGTGCAGATGGCACGCACTAAGCAGACTGCTCGCAAGTCCACCGGAGGCAGAGCTCCTAGCCGTCAGCTTGCTCCACGTACCCGTCAACGTCACACGTTCCTCGGAGAGTTTAGGATGCCTACACTCTTATGGAGAGTGCTCAGCTATGTAGGTTATCCTGATGGAATGGAACCCCGCTACTTCTGGGCGAATGAGCGGTTGGGAGAAGGTCTCTTAGTTACTGTGGAGGCCGTTATTCGTCCCCGAGGTGATGATTCTGAGTGGACAGGCTGGTGTTATGAGTCGACTGGCAGGACTGCTAAAGAAGCAGCTGGCAGGGCAGCCTTTGGAATCTTGTGGGATATCATGGATCGTTTTCCCCAGGAGCTGGCAGCCGCTTTGGTTGGAGTCTTTCCAAGAGGTAATCCCTCCACTGACTCATGGTAGCAGGCAAGAGGAAGACCCTTGGAAATTGGTGCAGCAGAAGGGCAGAACAGCGATAACCCTGCAATGAGCGCCATGTTCGCAACGATGAGAGTGTTAGATGGAGTTGAGGGTAGCCTTAGACGTGTGTCTAGTGCTCTTGGTCATGCCCGCGAAGACCGACGTCAGCTTCAGAGGGAGCACAACATCGAGATTGAGAGGCTCACCGAAGAGATGACTCGGTTAACTCACCAACGGAATGCAGCCTGGTCCAGGGAAGATGTTCTGAGAGCTCGACAGTTTGAGCTGGAACAGCAGCTGGCAAATGCGGAAGAATACAACGATAATCTGCATGAAGAGGTTCATCTACTACACAATCAGCTCCACCCTTATGTACCACCTGGAGCCGCAGAAATGGATCTAGAGGGGTACGAGGAAGAAGAAGAAGTGGCACCTGAAGAAGAAGTAGAACCTGGGGAAGGAGATGAGTCTGCGTCTGACCTCGATAGTGATCATGATGAGGATTAGATCGCTTCGCATTTAGTGGAAAGACTAATGTATCACTTTTATTTATGTAATGGACCTGTAGTTCCAAGTTGGCATTAGTAATCAGACTATCATGTAATGTTAATCGCACGTTTGGGTAAACGTTAATGCAATTTCGGTTCCTTGTCGGTAATTACGCTTTAAATTGCATGCGTTATGAGCACGATAAGTGGTCAAATTGGCGATGTCATGTTGCGAGAATGAATTATTATGCCTCTGTTTTTATTGTGCTTTAGAGAAATTTCTCCAGTAATTTTAGTTTGGCATGAGTACCTAATTCATCTGCAATCTCTTGGCATCGACCAATAATCGCTTATTGTTGCAACTTCGCAGATGACGCGCACCCGTGCTGGAGCTGGTGGTAGCCAGGATGGCAACCAGGATGACTTGCCACCCCCACCCCCACCGTCTGCTCAGGAGTTCTTTGCCCAGTTCCTAGGGAGCCAGAGGACAATGGAAGAAGCTTTGCGCCTCATCGCGCAAAACACTGCTCGTGGCCACCCACAGCAACCAGGGGCCGAGCCAAATCAGCACAGTTCATTCAAGGAGTTTCTGGACACGAAGCCGCCGATCTTCAAGGTGGCTGAGGAACCACTGTAGGCCGATGAGTGGCTGAATACCATCGAGCAGAAATTTCGTCTGCTAAGGGTCACAGAGCACCTAAAGGCAGAATATGCTTCTCATCAATTGCAAGGACCAGTAGGAATCTGGTGGACGCACTTTCTGTCGTCTCTACCTGCTAATGCGAGAGTGACCTGGGATCAATTCAAGTTGGCTTTTAGGGGACACCATATTCCCCCGGGCCTGATGCGCATGAAAGCAGCAGAATTTATGAGGCTCACTCAGGGAACCAAGTCACTCACAGAATATATGCACGCATTCAACAACTTGTCAAGATATGCTCCAAGTTTCGTGGATACTGAAGAGAAAAAGATTAAGAGTTTCAAGCGAGGTCTGGGTACCAAATTAATGAAGACTATGGCAAACTCCCGATGTGCCACGTACAATGAGTTTATTAGTGATGCCTTGACCCAAGAAAATCACAACAACATGCATGCAGTTGCTAAAGGTCGCAAGAGGGCCTATGAGGCCGGTGCATCCGGATCTTTCCAGTCAAAAGCGCCTATCACAGCTAGGCCACAATTCCGTCCACCTGCACCCAAGTTCAGGCCTCCACCACCGAAAGCTCAGAATAACAGGCCACAGAAACCATTTCGTAAGGCGTTTACTATTGCCTTACCTAAAGGAAATGGCAATCAGGACAGCTCCGCCGGATTCAAAAGTAATCAACCTTGTTTCAACTGCAACCAACTGGGTCATTGGTCCAAGGAGTGCCCCCACCCCAAGAGGAATGGCAACCCAAATCAGAACAATCAGAGGCAGGTGAATGCCAGGGCACGTCAGGGACAAGTGCATTACACTGCTGTGGAGGAGGTGCCCGCCGGAGAAGTTGTCACGGCTGGTATGTTTCTCGTCAACAAGCATCCCGATGTTGTTTTATTTGATTCGGGAGCTTCTCATTCATTTATGAGTCAAGCATTTGCATCTAGACATGATCAAGAAATAATAGAAGTAAGTAAAGGGGGTTTTAACATAAGTTCAGCAGGGGGAACTGTTACTACCAAAAAGATAGTCAAAAATGTACTCATCTTGATACAAGGGAGGGAGTACACCACAGATTTGATAATATTGCCGGGATTATCGATAAGTGTAATCTTAGGCATGAATTGGATGAAGTATCATGGTGCTCTTATTGACACTAGCACCCGTACTATCATGTTGCGAGAACCCACGGGAGGGAATGCTTTTCTAGTTCCACTCTCCCGCGATTTCGAACCCCAACATTTAGCCTGTGCTATCCAAGCCACCACCATATGTGATATTCCCGTGGTTTGTGAGTTTCCGGATGTATTTCTAGAGGAATTACCAGGTCTACCACCGGATAGGGACGTGGAATTCAAGATTGAATTAGTGCCAGGTACCGCACCCACATCTAGAAGGCCCTATAGAATGCCACCCAATGAGTTAGCAGAACTTAAGGTTCAATTGCAAGATCTATTGGACAAAGGTCTTATCCAACCTAGCTCATCTCCGTGGGGATGTCCAGCACTGTTTGTGAAAAAGAAGGATAAGTCACTGAGGATGTGTGTAGATTACAGACCACTCAATGCTGTGACCATCAAGAACAATATATCCGTTACCCCGCATCGACATCTTGTTCGATCAGCTAGCGAAGGCAAAGGTATTCTCCAAAATTGACTTGAGATCAGGTTACCATCAGATAAAGATCAGACCGGAGGATATACCTAAGACTGCTTTCTCTACTAGGTACGGCTTATACGAGTATCTGGTTATGTCTTTTGGACTAACAAATGCTCCAGCCTATTTCATGTACCTAATGAACTCGGTATTCATGCCCGAACTTGATAAGTTCGTGGTCGTGTTTATCGATGACATATTGATTTATTCAGAAAGTGAGTCAGATCATGAAGAGCATCTAAGGATTGTCCTATCCAGATTGAGGGAACATAAGCTATATGCCAAGTTTAGCAAATGTGAATTTTGGATGAGCAAAGTGCCTTTCTTAGGTCATATTTTATCGAGAGATGGAATCTCAGTGGACCCATCAAAAGTGCAAGAGGTCATGGATTGGAAAGCCCCAACTTCGGTGCATGAAGTTCGGAGTTTTCTAGGGTTAGCAGGATACTATCGCCGGTTTATTCCCGACTCTCAAAGATAGCTAAGCCTATGACCAGACTACTTCAGAAAGATGAGAAATACCAGTGGACACCAGAATGTGAAACAGCTTTTCACACCCTCAGAACTTTGTTGACTACAGCACCTGTGCTAGCACAACCAGACATTGAAAAGCCTTTTGATGTATTTTGTGATGCATCAGGAATAGGTTTGGGATGTGTACTTATGCAAGAAGGGAGAGTAATTGCATATGCCTCTCGGCAACTGAGAAAACATGAAGTCAACTACCCTACACATGATTTGGAACTTGCAGCCGTTGTCCATGCATTGAAAATATGGAGACATTACTTGTTGGGCAATGTATGTCATATCTATACTGACCATAAAAGCCTCAAGTATATCTTTACCCAGCCAGAACTGAATATGAGACAACGTAGATGGTTGGAATTGATTAAGGACTATAATTTGGAAGTGCATTACCATCCGGGTAAAGCTAATGTAGTAGCCGATGCACTTAGTCGAAAGTCCCATTGCAACACAGTGGAAGCGCTATTAGAAGATGGATTCAACTTGCTACATCCTGCTGTACTACACAATATCACAATCAGTTGTTCGCTTGAGGGCAAAATCATAGAGCTACAGCAGACTGATGTAGGAATAAGTCACATCAAAAGAAAAATGCAAGAGCAAGAAACCAAACATTTTAGATTGGACGAAAGAGGTGTATTATGGTTTGAGGACCGACTAGTGGTGCCAAAAGACCGTGAGCTAAGGAATCAAATTTTAGAAGAAGCTCACTCCTCCAAATTGTCTATCCACCCGGGTAGTAGTAAGATGTATCAAGATTTGAAAACCCGTTTTTGGTGGACTAAGATGAAGAAAGAGATCGCAGCCTATGTTGCAAGGTGTGATAACTGCAGTAGAGTGAAAGCCGTCCATATGAAAACCGCTGGATTACTTCAGCCACTGCCTATTCCAGGATGGAAATGGGAAGAGATCAGTATGGACTTTATTACAGGCCTTCCAACAACACCACAAGGTCACGATTCAATCTGGGTCATTGTTGATCGTCTCACCAAGTCAGCACACTTCATACCCGTGAACACGCGGTATATAGTTGGGAAATACGCTGAAATATATGTTGCCCAGATCGTGAGATTGCATGGAGTACCCAGGACCATAATCTCAGATAGAGGACCACAGTTCATAGCTCGTTTCTGGGAGCACTTGCACCAAGCTTTGGGAACCAAGCTAATCAGAAGTTCAGCTTATCATCCGCAAACTTCAGGACAGACAGAGCGAGTGAACCAAATCCTAGAAGATTTACTTAGGGCTTGTGTTATATCTTCAAAAGGTTCATGGGAGAAATGGTTACCTTTAGCTGAATTCTCCTATAACAACAGTTATCAAGCGAGTATCAAAATGGCTCCATTTGAAGCCTTATATGGCAGAAAATACAGAACTCCATTGAATTGGATTGAGCCCGGTGAAAGGAGATATTTTGGTATTGATTTTGTCAATGAAGCCGAAGAACAAGTACGTATCATCCAACAACACATGAAGGCAGCTCAATCAAGACAGAAGAGTTATGCCGATAGAAGAAGAAGACCACTAACTTTTGAGGTAGGTGACTATGTATACTTGAGAGTATCACCCATGAAAGGTGTGAAGAGATTTGGGATGAAAAAGAAGCTTTCACCAAGATACGTAGGGCCATACAAAATTTTGGAACGAAAAGGAAATGTTGCGTACAAGCTACAACTACCACCAGAGACGAGCTAAAGAAATGTCTTCGAGTACCGGAAGAAGCTATTGCACCCACCAACGTGCAACTGCAATCGGATTTGACCTATGAAGAAAAGCCAATTCGAGTATTAGAAGAGATGGAGAGAGTAACAAGGAGTAAGATTATTAAGTTCTATAAGGTAGTGTGGAACAATCACAGTGAACAAGATGCTACATGGGAAAGAGAAGATTATCTGCAAGAAGTTTATCCCGCCTTTTTCCAAGAATGGTAGGTCTTGCAAATCTCGGGACGAGATTTTTATAAGGGGGAGGGGCTGTAACACCTCGGGTGTTAGCCTCGCATAACTTGACTTGCATAACATGAGCATGAGCATCAAGCATTCATAAATCATCATTTACAATTGAAACATCTGATCGAAACATATGAAACATTGCTAGTTATTTCGTGTTTCTTGTAACATATGCATATGATCATGTGCAAATAAATGCTAGTGTGTAATGTTGGTCACTACAACACCTTAGCTACACTTAGATTAACAAAAGGAACCTTGTTCATGAAGGCCACATTTCATGATCAAGCACTTAAGCGATATTTCATGTGTTGACCTGAATAGCTATATGAGTGACTACTACATGAAATGCTTAAATAACCTTGCAAATTGTTTAAACATGCTTAGAGTATCATCATGAACAACTTTGGTATTTAAGGTTAGGGCTAGTTTGGTCATTTAGCCATGGTTTGAATGTGTATCATGATTTCAAAGTGACATGTTTGACTAAAGTGGAACTAGGTGTTAGGGACCTTGCATGGAGGAGTTCACTAAAGCAAAGTTGTAGTGTTTGACATAAGGAACAACTTTTATTTTTATGACATGGACTGATTTAGCTTCTAACATGCTTGAATGGGTCCCACAAAAACCAGCTTTTCACTGTTTTCAACACTTCAAAATTTTTTCTAAGTGTTGGCTCACTAACAGCCTGACGGCCGATCTTTGGGATGACATTGCTCCTTAACCGTTGCGAATTGGGTCTTGATCGTTTAAGACGAATTGCAGCTGGTACATAGGGCTATAAATTTTGTTTAGACGTCTTATGCTTTGGAGCGACGGATTAGCGGGAAAATCAGCGGCAAATCTTGTCGTCAGGCTCGGCCATCACGTTCTGACGAAACTGAATCGCGGCGTCATGGCCGACCGGCTTCAGACAACCGCACGCCGCGTGGAGGTCTCCATGGCCGCGCGTCGCCGTTGCTCTGTCCGCGCGGGCCACGCCGCGTCTGGGCGCGCCTTCAAGTCGCCCGCACCCGCCCGCACTCCACCGCGCACCCCATTTGCGTCGCCTCGGCCCTCCTTCCTCGCAGCAGCAGCCCAGCTCTTCCGCGCCGAGAGCCGCCGTCGCCATAGCCAACGCCAGTCACCCTCGTCGGTTCTCCTCCACAGCAACTGCTCCACCAGCACCCCCACGTCTCACCGCCTCCACCCGCGCTCGTCAATCGCGCTTGGTAAGCCTCCGTAGCGCGCACATGCTCGCCGGAGCTCCGCCACCACCCTCCGTCGCCGTGGCCAGGCCTAACCAGACCACCCCAGGCCACGAGAGCGCGCGCACTAGCTTCCTTGTAGTCTGTAGATGCTTGGCGTAGCGTTTGTTTGAGCCGCCGTAGCCTTCACCGGCGTCCCGCCGACGTCCCGCCTCGCCGAGCCGCCATGGCCGCCGCCGTCGTCCTTACTGTCGACAATAGGGTCGGCCAAGGGGTTCAATAGAAGCGCTAGGTTGAGTAGGTCACGCCGTGAAGACGTTACCGCCGGCGGACTCGCCGTCGACGAGCCATGGCCGCGCAAGCTTGCTCAGCGCCGCCGGCTCTGTTTCGGTTTCACTGACAGGCGGGCCCTGCTGACCAGCGGGTCCCACCGGTCAGCGACAGCAGTGTTGTAGGCTAGTTCAAATATTCCAGTTTTTGATTTGTTTTGTTATTTTTGTATCTTTACTTTGGTAGCTCCTAAAATGGTGAAATAAATATGATTGTGTTGCTTAGGAAGTGTAGTATTTAGGAAAAATATGTTCTTGGTTTCAACAGTAGAAATTTCTGAAGATTTAAATAGGGATTTCAAATGTGCTTTTGAATGCATTCAAATTTGTTTATTTTATATCTAGAGTTCCTGTGCTCCAAAAATTATGAAATTTTTGTGGTAGGCTATTCTTGTTATACATGAGCTTGGATAAAAATTTGAGGACCAGTGCATGTGTAGATCTATAGTTATAGATTTTTCTTTTATAAATAGTTAATACTTGCATGAATTTTTATAAATTAATTATGAGTCCAAAATTCATGAAATTTGTTGGAGGTGATACTAGTACCATATGGATGTTAGGAAAAATAAGAAATCTGTTGCTTGACACTTTTCAATAGGATTTTCCATTTATGCTATTTCAAGCCTTGCTTCCTTATCATTTTTGTATAGGATGTTCTACTTAGCAAAATGACATGAAATTTTTATAGTAGTCCTTTGATAGCATTATTAAGGCTCTGTAAATTTTTGAGAATTTATTCAGCACATCTGATATATATTTATTATTTAACCTAGATATCTAAATAAAATAATAAAGGCAAATTAATAAATAGTTTGGGCTTTGCCATTATATTATCTTAACTATGTTTGGTATGCTTAAACTGTTGGTAGGTTCTAGGTTGTCAATTTGTGAATGATTACATAAAGTAGAGGTGCTATTACTTTATATTGCATGTTAAATCATTTCCGGACTGATTCTAGAGTATGAGGAGTTACATGTTGAAACTGATGTGGACTGTAAAAATGGTTAATAACAAAGTTGTAGAAAATTTGATAAGCTTTCCAGAAAGTCCAGGATCACTAGATTTGGAATTATAGAACTCCAGTTATGAGTGAAACAAGTAGATACTGTTTATGGCATAGTCGATGCGTTGTAGAAGTAGTTAAGTAGTAAGCGAGAAGAGATATGCACCTACTCAAACAACGTGATGCACTTGTTAACATATATGCATTCGTAATACTTATACCATACTCATGCATCTAGGATCGGAGGAAGAGATCACGTTGCTGGAATTCGAAGAAGCAGAGGAAGGGAACCCGCAGGAGGATCCGCAAGCCACAGCTCCCGAAGGCGTGGAGCAGAACCCTAAAGAGCTTCCGGAGTGCCCTGACCACCGTCCTACTTCCTTTCTGCGAGGCAAGCCCCGGAGCATTATAAGTCTCCCAGTAATTTACGAATGTTTACTTACGTATTTATGATTGATGCATTAGGTTATAAGAGTTGAATGAAACCACTTGATGCATGTACAATCCTTGTCCAGATATTATCCCTTTAACCGGTATAGGTCCAGGATCGAATATATATGCTTAGCCATGCTTAGACCGGTAGAAGTCGGGTGATGTCCTATCACCTGCGAGATATAGGTGGATACCGGAGCACGGTTGGCTATATCTGCTATCGTGGAACAGAACCATGAGGTAAAAGTAAATTGAGACCGGACGGGAGGTCGATAGAAAAGCAACAAGGCATGGAGGTCTTGGGTGTGGATCTATCCCCGTCTGTGTCGATCAAGGACCGTACCGTTGTTGGAACTTCTGACAAGATTGAACGCATGCCTCTCACTTAGCTGGCCGGATAATTCGTTCCGACCGCGAAGCCGAGTAATTCAACTCAGGCCGGGAATCGTTCTGTTGTGCGCTCCTTCCGGGGAACGATCAGACTGAGCCCAAGGGCAGACTTGGCCTGAGCATCCTGGCATCTGGTGTTCCAGATTGTGCGGCGCAGTACGAACCCGCGAAATGTGTACCGGAGTTGTACCAAAGGTGACCTAAGACTATCGTGGCTGATAGATCTGGGTTTGTGTTAGGAATAAACTCCCAGCTGGTGAAAATCGATTCAAATCGCCGTCTCTCCCGGATAGTGAGAAACTTGGCTAGCTCCAACATCGTAGTAACTGTGTTATGAAACATGATGGTTCAGATGAATATGGAATTACAATACCTGCTATGGTTACTATTGTATGATTCTAAATAATATACCACATGTTTGGCACAGGGTAGTTGCTAATCTAGAAATGGATAGTTATAATTAACTTGATAAAGGAATCACAAGTGTACCAAGATTAATTGCCTTTTTCACAAAAATGTTGTCAAGTTACGTCCACTTATACAGCCTTGCATAATCCTTGGAGTCATTTTATTTTTGGTTCATGACGGGTAAGTCTAGCTGAGTACCTTCTCGTACTCAGGGTTTATTTTCCCATTGTTGCAGATGGCACTGTGTATCATGGTTATTGCAAGAGTTGCTTCTATCCCGCTGTGGATGAGGAGTAAGCCTTGGGCAGGCTTCCTTAGTAATTCCTATCTTTGCTTTTGTGGATCGTGATCTGGCATGGCACTGTATCAAACTACGTTGGAAACTTATCTTCGAACTTATTTGCTTCCGCTTTAATTATCAAACTCGGTTTGTAATAACTTTCTATTCGTACTCTGATGATGAAAAGTATCTGTGAACTTTATGTAATATGTGGCATGTACGTTGAATCCTGTACGATCTTGGTTGTTGTAAATCGTTTATCGAGACCCGTCGTGGTACTCGACGGACTACCGGGTTTATATGGGTCCGAGTATGACAGTGCAACCGCTTGCGGATTGCCATTATACTTGTATTCTTATAAATTGGTCGGTTCTGCGACAGACACCCCCTGGAAGCCCTAACCCTCATGCTATATAAGCCACAGCAGCCAGCACCTCTCCTGGACTCCCTATAGCCGTCGCCGCCACCTCTCTCTCTCCCTCTTCTCTGCTCATCCATGGCAGAGGGCCACGCCACCAGCGACCCCGCCTAGCCGAGCCACACCACCGTCGCTGCCGTCCACGCCCTTGCCCTCCACGCTGGCCACCGCATCCACACCAGCTCGCCACGCTGAAGCTGCTGCTCGCCACCGCGGCGCTCGGCCTCATCGTCACCGGGAGCCCGCCTCTACCCACGCCGAGCAGCTGCCGCTAGCCGTGACCCCGGGGCGCGGCGCTATTCTACGTCGTGACGTCAAGCTGACCACGCCGCCAGCGACCGCGTGCTCCGCCCCCGTGCCGTGCCACCAACACGATGACCGCGAGCTGCTCCGCCACGACGTCGACGACCTCACGCTGTGCCATGATGTCATCCACGTCCTCACCATAGGCCGCCACGAGCTCATACTCCACCTCGCGCCGTCCAGCTCTGCCAACCACGGACACTACTTCCTCGCCACAACGTCGCGCCCAACCACCACGCCGTGCAGCGCCCCACTACATGGGATGCCGACCGTCTACTTACCCTGCACCCAGCCACCACCGCATGATCTGCCTACATCGGGCCCTGCCTACATCACGCGGACGCCCGGTGCCAAGACCAACGGTGAGCACTGGACTCCCAAGCCCCCACCTTTGTTCATGCCCTTGTTGCCTGCCTGTCCCGGCCTTTGATGCCAGCACTGTCCTCACACCGTTGAGCACCCCTAGAGACTCTCTGTACACGCACTACACACGCATGGCCCAAGAAGACGCCTTGCCAAGCCCTGGTGGCTCGGGAGCACCGGTGCCACCACCCTGTGCCCGCTGCGCTCGCCATGGCCAAACCCCACCATGGCGCTGCTCCGTTTTGGCCCTACCATGAAGACCTAGGCGTTAGGAACGGCCTCTATGTCCTTGCCCCGATGTGGGACACACCCTGCTCTAGCCCCTGGCCGAAGAGGAGCCCAAGTACCCCGACTACCCTCCACCTCACCGGTGCAGACACGCTCCAGGGCGCCGCCGTGCCGTGCATGTCCCGCTTGTCTCCGGCCGCCTTGCTCGACATGGTCGCGCCGATGAACTCTAGCTGGCCAACCGCACTTAGCCACCTAGCTGGTTGAATCCTTAGCCTGCCCAAACCCCTTCATCGCCGTCCACCAGACAAATGGAGCTTGCCGTCGCCCTTTGAGCCTAGCCGCATAGTTGGATGATGTCCTAGGCTACCTGGACCACCATGAGGCGAGCCTTCGGTCAACTGGACCTTGCCTGATGGTGCACCGTGAGCCACACTCGTGGACCCGAGCCTAGTAGGAGCCCAGCACCGCCACATGGATGGCCTCCCCGTGCGACATGAGTGCGGGTTGGACCGGCCCAAGTCCAGCCCTGTCCGAGCCCGCTAAAGCCCAGTCAGGACCCAACCCGAATGACCGTTGACCGGTCAGCATTGACTGTTAACCGGACCCACATGACAGTGACCCAAGAGCCTCGGTTCCACCTGTCAGTAGCTGATAACGTAGATGACGTCCTACTGACGTCAGCGGGTCCCACCTGTCAGCCACAGTTTAGATCTAATAACGCCATGCTGACGTCATGTCGAAAATGAGACCACTCCGACCACCTCGGCGACCACTCCGACCACCTCGGTGACCACTCCAACCACCTCGGCGACCACTCCGACCTCCTCCGCGACCACTCCGACCACCTCCGCGATCACTCCAACCACCTCCGCGATCACTCCGACCACCTCCGCGATCACTCTGACCACCTCGGCGATCACTCCGACCACCTCGGTGATCACTCCGACCACCTCGGCGACCACTCCGACCACCTCCACGATCACTCCGACCACCTCGGCGACCACTCCGACCTGCCTCTCCTTTAGACCAGCAGGAAGACCCCACCGTCTTGCCGGACGCTTTCTTCACTAACCCTTGCTGTGTATGACAGCAGTAGGCACATCTTAGTCAGTCGCAGCCATAGCCAGCCTTTGGCCAGCCATAGCCACTTGTAGCCAGCCACAGCAAGCCATAGCTAGCCACAACAGACCATAGCTGGCCTCAGCTGGCCAGAAGAAGCCACAACCCTCCGGGACAAGTCACAACCGCCTCTGGCCATCTTCATCTTTGCCGTGAAGTCGAATCCTAGTCGAACGCCATTCCCGTCACCAACGAAAGCCCCTTCCTGCTCATTCTTATACTCGTTCGTACACTTACAATACGTGATCTTGATCTATCTATATCTGTCTGCACCATGCCCTTGTGCAGGCCTACCCATTTCCCCCCAGCTATGGAATGTGCTACTCTGTAGTCATGTCAAGTTGTTGCATCTTTCGGTCGTGTTTGGTTCTTATCGCGGTGTGGTTGCCTGTGTGCTAAGCCTTCGAGCCGGCTGAGGGATCGTACCTTGTTCAGACGCTACCATCGCGGGATCTGTCTCGCCATGACCGTGATGCTGAGTATAACTTGACCCCTCACTTTTTAGTTGACTTCATAGTACCATGAGTGTTAGCTCCTGTCTTCGACCCTAGAACATGGTTGTGATGGATTCGATGTCGATACTAACATCGATGCGGATATCACCCACATGCTTTGAGCCCTCCATGACTAAGTCCTATGGGAGATGACCTAGGAGATAACAATTGTGGAACAATGAATGCCAACTCGTTGGTGTAGCTTCTGGCCATGAGTCCATCTCGCCATGACCATGGAGCTATGCCACTCTTTTGCTTTTTACTTGCCTCTTCATGCTCAAACCCCCGTATGCTTGTACTTGTATGACCATCAGCATTTCTTTGATTCCCACGGTGACAACCGCACCACTATGAATCAGAGAGATGACTTAGTGCCAGTGCACCCAGGTCGGGTACCCTATGAGTGGTTTGCGCACTTGTATTCTTTAGTGAGCCGCTCCTTTCGATGCCCTGTCTTCTGTCGTGGCGTGTGTAGGAAGGAGCAGACCTCCGTTCTTTGCTGTTATTGCCTTATTAGCCCGCTCTGTTCGATTCCGCCTCATCCATGGCGATTGGATCAAAGACCAGACTATCTCTTTTTAGTTAGCGAAGCTATAGTCTATGTCGTACCTCGGACCCATGCGTGTCGACCCGATCGGCTGTCTAAAACCATCTTTCCCGAAGATGTGTCTGAGAACATGACATGGATGTGCCTAGCTAACCCCCGCATCTTTAGCCATGTTGAGCGACCCTCTTCTTGGCTCCCAATGTTATTGTGTCATGTGGATCGAGGGGAACCGTTGATGTCCAATCTCCTTGCGCTACCGCTTTCTACCATAGCGGACGAGCCGAAGTACATTGGAGCCAAGTCACAATAGTGTTAATTGTTCTTGTTTGCTACTCGTGTCCAATTGTGACTTGCAGGGATAAGGCTATAAGAGCCGAACCCCATCATTCTTCTTTCTTGGGGCCCGACTTCCAATCCCCGTCAATTCAACGACACCTGGGTCAAAAGATCGTGAGCCATGGTGTTTGCTCTGGATAAGCTCTGGCTTAAACCGTTTATTGTAAAGCCATACTGGCTTGGCCATGACTTAAGCTTGTGCTCAGCATACCACCACTCGTGTTTCTTTGGCCCGAGGAAATCGGACAATCGTCGAGAGGGCTAAGCCGTGTATCTTTTATTGTCTCGTTGGTGTTATTGGATCTTCCTACGCCTTGTTGTCTTTTTAGGTGTCGAGTGTTCTCTTGCCTTGCATGACGCTTTGCGAAGTAGCTAACGATCAGACCAAGAGAGCGTGGACGACTGACAAGGACTGTGGAATGGAGTTCGACACAGGAGGAGGTGACCCCGCTAATGGAACACCAACAAATGGAGAATTGTACCACTACTACCTCTACATCGCAGGTGTCATGGCAGCACCCTCTTTTAGAGAATCCTATTAGACATTGCATAATATCTAGAACTGCTAGCGCTTTATAATTATTCCTTCGATAGTACTTTGATGCATGCTGCTACCTGAGCCATTATTACCCTGATGCAACCCACTCTACCATGTCACCCTGCTTTGCGCATTTGCTCGCTTATATATGCTTATATATGCTTACTTGCCTGCTTGCTTGCATATTACACCACTATACTTATTATTAACTCCACTTCGCATTATATCGGGGATGTGATGCTGGTGGTGAACCCCCTAGGGAATGTTTTGGCTATGGGTGCAGGACTTGGTGGTGTGTGAGCGTGCTGAGTGTGTCTTGGGTGCGTGGAGAGTGAGGGTTGTGTCGACCTGAGCTAGAATAACGACGAGCCTAGGGGCGAGTCTTGCCATGTGGTGCTACCTGGGCACTTGGATATGGAATACCTGTGGTGGGTAAATGGTAATTGGAGGTGGCCTTGGGTGTGAACCTCGGAGAGGTGGAGCCCAGGGTAGAGGTGCTGTGGTGGCACAGTAAAATGGAAACCCTGAATGAAGACATTCTGGTTTGGTCCATCCCTAAGGACTTACTAGTACTCAGACTCACTAGGAATCCTTACATCCCACTCGCCCTATATGGTGCGGGACGGTCGGACTACTTGGTAGAACAATGCCACTACTGCTAGGCGAACAGTGTGCAAGGAGGTACGGGGCACGCGGTTTCCCCCACACCCTTCCTGAGACTTCAGGAGGCCTTGTGGACCCGGCTCTTGACATCCGGAGGGCCCCTGGCTCTGTCTACGACTCACAGTATCAGCCATCCCAGACTAGACTTGGGATGTTCTAGGGCTGAGAGGTAGGGTGGCATCGTTCTAGGCTAGCAAGTGATCAGGAATTCTGCCTAGGAGATACATGGCTCTGAGGATGGCTAATCTTGTGGGAATGTAAAACCTCTGCAGAGTGTTTGGTTGATCGATCGATACATATGCCGACTTGTCGGCTATGGACCTTTCCTGGGTTTCGCTTAAACTAGATAGGAGAGGAGTCCTTCATTTCTCCCTCTAGGGTTGGGGCATTTTCCAGGCCGTGAGCCTTGGGGGCTGCGGGCCATTGAGACAAGGCCGAGAGGGAGTTGGCCTGTCGACCTGAGTGTGTGAGATGAGATGTGGTGTGGTGGTGTGGAGATGGTTTGGGATGGATGGTTGGTGGATGGATATGGATGGTGTGGTGGTGAATGTGTTAAAAATTGGATATTATTACATTACTAATGTTATTTACTTCTCATGCGCTAAGGATGCAAACCACAGCCAAATATTAGGATCGCCAGATCCCTTGTTTATCTTTTCCACTAAAGCTCATCGGTGCTGACCATGGCCTGCACACATCTGGCGGTGTGCAGATTTCCTGCTTCTCAGAGATGCTGACTTTAGAAGGATTAAAAGGTCTCATGCCTACGCTCAAGTTTGGTTCGGAGATGGAATCTACGCTGCACTACGCCAACTCTGATAATGCCCATGAAGGAGGAGCCTTCACTCGACAGTCTTCCGCTAGATTAACTCTGTGATAGGTGTGTTCCCCTAGTGATGTAATACCTTGTATTCTTGAAATCTTACGATGTTTGACTAGTGACATCGACTGAAATATGTTAATATGATGGAATCAGTTCTTGGTTTTATCATATTAAAATTCATTCTGTGGATTTTCCCTTCGAGGAAAATTGAGGATGTTTCAGTTGGTATCAGAGCCATACTTGACCTTAGAATGAGACCTTTAGTACCAAACACTAGTTTAGAAGCCAAACATTCTAATCTGTAGTGGAGTCATAGCTACTAACACATGATTCCCCGTCTCTACCTTGAGTTCTACTACTAACTGACTATCCCCGATCTGAAAAGTTGACCACTAGGAAATGATTCTCTATGTCGCCCATGCAAGATCGATAGATGTGTGAGACTCAAAGGCTTAGGAGTCGCCTTAAGTCAACACTATGCATATAGGAGTTGTAATGCTGCTTGAGTGCTTGGATCTTTTTGCTTCTTATGCTTCTTGTGATTATATTGCTTGAGTGAAGAATATAGAAGCTATTTTATTTACATGTGACTCCAGGACCCTGGCTAGCCTAGCAGGCTATGAACCAAAACCACCATATGACTAGACAAAACCTCTAGAGATCCTTGGACACCCCGTACAAATTTGGATTGAGTTATCGAAGAAAACAAAAGGACAACAATTCCTTTTGCAAGGTTCTATGGAACAACTACCCCGATCAAGAAGCAACACCCTGCCTCTTCGCCGACCGAGCAACACCTAAATCTCGAGGACAAGATTCCTATAAGGAGGGTGGACTGTAACAACCATGGGTTTTTGGAGAAGTCAAAAATACGAACTTTTTAAAAAATTTCCTACAATATGTGAAGCATGTAGATGCTAGGACAAACAAAGAACAATTTATAAATAAATTGTTGCATACATATAGTGATGCTTGTAGGAGCTTGCCAGAGTTCCTTATTTGGTTTAGAGTTTTGTGTTGGAGAGCACTAGTCCGTAGCGAATCCTTTTGACTCCTTCTGGAATCTCTCATGAACCCCTTGACCTAAATTCTATAATCAACCAACTATCTTTATCAACTCAATGCCCGTGAGTTGCCAACCCTTGACATGGACCCCACTACCCCTAGTTGACCTCTAGTGGACCCCACTAGGAGGTGTACAAGTTGGCGACACCTGTATACAATACACGAGCCTTGGTTTATTTAGAAAATAGGAAATAGAAATAGAAGAGGAAGGAAATGGTAGGGGGAGAAAGAAATGGCCAAAATAGCCCAAGGAGCCAGCAGGCCCAGCCAGCCTCTCCCACTCGAAGCCAGTGGCCCAGCCTGCCCCGCTAGCCCGCTTGCCCTCAGCCCAGCTCACCACTCCTCCCTTCTGGCCTACTCGTGCGCACGTGGCCTGCTTGGCTCAACCGGCGCAGCAGCCCGGCCTACCCCTCTCTCCTCCCTTTTGCCCGCCCCACCAGCGCCTTGGCCCAACCAGGCCGCTGCCACTGCATAGCCTAGCCTGGCCACTGCCACTACACAGCCCAGCCTAGTTTGGTTCACGTGCATGACGTGGTCGTGGTCGGAGCTACTCGGCGGAGCTGCTCGGGACGTGGTCGGCGAGGTCGTGGTCGGCGAGGTTGTGGTCGGAGCTGCTCGCCGGAGCTGCTCGGGACATGGTCAGCGTGGTCGTGGTTGGTGAGGTCATTGTCGGAGCTGCTTGGCGGAGCTGCTCAGGACGTGGTCGGCGAGGTCGTGGTCGGCATGGTAAAAATCCCCTTCTCTTCCCCGACGGGGCTCCCGCCGGCGGTGAGGTCACCGGTGAACCCCCGTGGCGGCGCTAGCATCCGATTAGGGTAGGAAATAGCTTCTCCAAGCCTTGGCTAGTGCGACGGTGGGGTTGGGGCAATGGCTAGGGCTTCCTAGGTCTCTAGCCATGGTGAACGGCGGTGTGGGTTCGTCGACGTGCATGGACAGGGCTGCGGTGGTAGCGAGAGCTCGGTTGGAGGAGCGTGTGAGCTCCCTGGTGCTTCTACGAACATGGTGGGCATGTTGACGGTGCTCCTGGTGCTCCTAGTGGCTCCAGCCATGGTGGTGGGGGCAAAACAGAGGTGGTGGCGCTCCGACGAGGTGCGGTGCGGCAACATAGGGCTCTGGTGGGCTTCATCCTCGGCTAAGGTGAGCGCGGTGTGTATCTCGTCATGGCAGAGCTAATCGGGGTGTCAACGTCGCCTTTACCGCAACATAGAAGATGCGGTGGTTTTGCCATGGTCGTGCTCTCGGCCATGGTGAGCGTGTCCGTGCATGTGTGCTCCTGCTCCAATGTACAACGTCATGGCTGGGGTCCTCCTTTTGGTTGATGGCAGCACGCACGGCACGTCCTGGGTCTCGGCAAGCATGGCCATGGCGGTCTCCCTAGCTAACTAGTTGGGCTAGGCCAGAGCTTGAAGCTTTAGCAAGGTTTCGATCATGGTGGTGCACGTTCCATTTTGCTAGGGAGGTGGTCTCAGCAAGATGGCTCACCGTAGGGTTCGTGGCGGTAGGATGGCAGTGCGATGGTGAGGCGAGGCCGTGATGAGGCGATGCAGTGCCGTGCCGAGCAGCTACATCGCTATAGCTGATCAGGGCGGCGCTCCTGGCTCCGACGAGGTCCTCCCCACAGCGGCTTTCTTCTCCTCCTTGCTTCTCCCTCCTCCCTCTCTCTCGGCTTAACATGGTGGGGTACTGTGCCACCAGCAGTGGTGGCGAACAGCTAAGGGTTAGGGCTCATGGACGTTGGCTTTTCTAGCTGAGCTCCAAGGGCTCCAATGCGGACGGCGATTGGGCGGTGGTGATACGTGCGGCGCATCCGACGGCTTGCGTGCAGTAGCGTAGGCGTAGAGCAAGGAGAACAAGGTCATGCGAATTTGCGTGACCCTAGGGCCTGCGCCTGCCATGCTGGTCGGCTCCCGGTCGCATGTGGTGGAGAATGCGTGGGCGAGAGGAAAAAGATGCTACTATGCTGACAAGCAGGGTCGGGTCGTCAGGCGCTTGGCGCGATGTGGCTGCAGTGCGGCGTGTGATAGCTATCAAGCGGGGTCGGCTTGTCAGCGGCTGTGCGCGTGAAAGGGCAGGCGAGGCTCAGGCTGGGCTAGCTGGGCTAGTCGAGGTAGGCTGGGCTGAGCTGCTACCTCCCTCTTTTCCTTCCTTTCTCTTTTATTTGTGGCCAATTTGGTTAAGGTTTGTCATAACTATTAAGTAAGTTAGTTAAACATCACATAAGGCAAGAGAATCCAAATCACAAGTGGGATTAAGGATGCATGCATGATTTATTTATTTTAGGAATTTAATTACATATGTGGCATAAAACCAAACTATGCTTATGATCTTAACCTAGTTGGGTCACATCCAATCCAAAACTAGGGTTAGGCTTCTACATATGTCACTCAACATCACATAGGGCTAACACAAAAATTTTGTAGTTGTGATTTTTGGTGTGTGAATTTTTCGGGTTGTTGCAGTCCTACCCCCTTAACAGAATCTTGTCCCCGAGATTAAAGCGTAACGTACTCTTCGAAGAGATAAGGATATTGTAGCCAGAGGTCAGACTCTTTCTCCCATGTTGCTTCTCTCTCAGTGTGATTGCTCCATTGGATCTTGCACATAGGAATAGTTTTGCTTCGGGTCTCTTTGGTATCTCTACCCAGAATTTGGATAGGATGTTCTTTATACTCGAGAGTGTCTTGAATGTCAAGTGTATCAGTTGGAACTACTTCATCAGGGCACTCTCAAACACTTGCGTAGCTATGAGACATGGAATACGGGATGTACACCCACCAATTCCTCAGGTAGCTCAAGTTTGTAGGCGAGCTTTCCAATCCTTTTGCAGATCTTGTATGGCCCAACAAATCTAGGGGCTAGCTTTCCTTTCACATGGAATCTGACAGTTCCACGTAGTGGGGATACCTTGAGATAGACGAAGTCTCCCACATTGAACTCAAGTTCTCTTCTTCTTTTATCAGCATAGCTCTTGTATCGACTTTGAGCAATCCTCAAATTCTCCTTCACTTGAGCAACTCCTTCTGCATCTTGGATCTTAGCGGAATCAAAGAACGATCTTTCCCCCAGGTTGAGACCACATCAAAGGTGTCTTACAAGGTCTGCCATACAGAGCTTCAAACGGCGACATCTTGATGCTGGCTTGGTAGCTGTTGTTGTAAGAGAACTCTGCATAGGGTAAGCATTTCTCCCAATCAGAGCCATAATTCAGTACACTAGCGCGAAGCATGTCTTCTAAAATCTGATTTACTCGTTCAGTCTGTCCATCTATCTGTGGGTGGTAAGTGGTACTGAAATCAAGTTTGGTTCCAATGGACTTGTGCAGGGCTTCCCTAGAATCGGGACACAAACTGAGGACCACGATCAGATACAATACTAGAGGGAGCTCCATGCAGTCTGAGAATATGCTCAACATATAGATCTGCTAATTTTTTCGGCATTGGTCTTGGTCTTAACTGGTACAAAGTGAGCAATCTTGGTCAAACGATCAACAATCACCCAGATGGAATCATTGCCTTTCTGTGAACGGGGCAATCCAACTATGAAATCCATGGATATGCTCTCCCATTTCCACTCGGGAACGTCAAGAGGCTTTAGCAAACCTATAGGCCTTTGATGTTCAGCCTTGACTCTATTACAGGTGTCACACCGTGCCACATGTCCCACAATGTCTGTCTTCATGCCTTTCCACCAAAAGTGTTTCTTCAAGTCTTGATACATCTTTGAACCTCCTAGGGTGAATACAGTACTTGGAATCATGAGCTTCTGACAGAATTTCCTCTCGTAGTACTGGGTCAGATGGAACACAGATTCTGTTCTTGAACCAGATGGTTCCTTGTTCATCTTCCTGGTGGTTGGTCTTGTAGCCTAGTTTCATCAGACCACGGAGATATTCGATCTCTTCACAACTTTTCTGAGCTTGACGGATGCGATCTGTGAGATCATACTGTATGCGAAGCTCATTCAACAAGCCATGCGGTAGTATCTCTAGTTGGAAATCATCAATCTCTTCCTTGAGCTCAGGTGGTACGGATTCAGTGATCAAAGTGTGACAGTAACTCTTGCGACTGAGAGCATCTGCGACTACATTAGCTTTTCCCGGATGATAGTGAATTTCTAGGTCATAGTCCTTGATCAACTCTAGCCATCAGCATTGCCTCATATTCAAATCTTCTTGAGTGAAAAAGTACTTCAAGCTCTTGTGATCGGTGTAGATATCACACTTGTTGCCTATCAAGTAGTGTCTCTAGATCTTTAAGGCATGCACAACTGCTGCTAACTCAAGATCATGAGTAGGGTAATGGTTCTTGTGTTCTTTCAGCTGTCGAGACTGCATATGCTATCACTCTTCCATCTTGCATCAGTACACAACCAAGTCCTTGATGGGATGCATCACAATAGACCATGAAATCTTTGCTGATATCAGGCAATGCTAGCACAGGAGTTGTGGTAAGCTTCTGTTTCAATTCCTGGAAGCTTTGTTCGCACGCGGGCGTCCATTCAAACTCCTTAGTCTTCTTCAGAAGGTTGGTCATTGGACGGACTATCTTGGAGAAGTTCTCAATGAATCAGTGATAATATCCGGCCAATCTCAAGAAACTTCTGACTTATGTCACATTACTGGGGTTGATCCCACTCTTTCATAGCTTCAATCTTGGTCAGGTCAACTATGACACCTTTAGCTGATAGTTCATGGCCTAAGAAGGCAACTTCCTGTAGCCAAAATTCGCATTTGCTGAACTTTGCGTAGAGCTAATGTTGGGCTAGTTTCTCAAGTACCGTTCTTAGATGATGTTCATGTTCTTCAGCGGTGGGTGAATAGAAAAGGATGTCATCAATGAATACTACCATGAATTTATCTAGTTCATCCATGAAAACCTTATTCATCATGTTCATGAAATATGCGGGAGCATTCGTGAGTCCAAAGGACACCACGGTGAACTCAAACTGACCATACCTAGTCACAAAAGCTGTCTTCGGGATGTCACTCTCTCGAATCTTCATCTGATGATAGCCAAATCTGAGATCAATCTTGGAAAAATACTTGGCACCTCGAAGCTGATCAAGCAGATCATCAATCCTTGGCAGGGGGTACTTGTTCTTGATGGTGACTGCGTTCAAGTTCCGGTAATCAATGCACATTCTCATTGAGCCATCCTTCTTCTTAACAAACAGAACAGGGGATCCCCAGGGTGAAGCACTGGGTCTGATATATCCCTTCGAGATGAGCTCATCAAGCTGTTTCTTGAGCTCGGCCAATTCATCAACTGACATGCGATAGGGTCTCTTGGCAATGGGTCCTGTTCCCAGCAAGAGATCAATGATGAACTCTACATCACGGTCTGGTGGCATACCCGATAATTCTTTAGGGAATACATCGGGATAATCTCTGACCATAGGCACATCATGAACTATCTTCTCCTTCTAGCGATTCTGAACTAGCCTTAAGGGCACATAGGATGGAAGTGGACTTTCTAGACTGGGGTTCACATCTAATAACTTGGCCTAATGGGTGGGTCACTTGGACGTATCTAGGTGAACATGATATAATACCTCGGTGAATGGTTAGCCAATCCATGCCTAAGATGACATCTAGGTTTGTGGAAGGTAACTAGGGTTAGGTCGGCTTTAAAGGTAAGACCCTCAATGGCAAGACTCACTTCCTTACAGATGTGGGTGCACTTTAGGTCTCCTAAAGGTGAGCTGGTGATGATAGGCTTTCCACGTGGGGTTACTAGGCAGGTCATGCTCTCAGTGCAAACTTGGATGATATGTAAGAACAAGTTGCTCCAGAGTCAAATAGAACTGATGCAGTATTGCCATTAACTAAAAACATACCGTACACAACAGTCAGGGGCAGCCTATGCTTCCTCAGGCGTCCTAGATGGTTGAGACAGTCCACGAGTAGCAGATCCCTTGGACTGAGACTTCTGAGCAGCTGAGTTCTGTGGGCACTCAGCGGCTTTGTGACCTAGGTTGGCCACAAGCGAAGCAGGTGAAAGGCGCACCGCCTGTAGGGGTTGGACGTGGGTGCCTTCTAGTTTCTAGTGCTTGGTGCGGAGCGGTTCTATGCTGGGCATTCATTCATAGAGCGGGAACAGGTTGAAACGGTCCTAAGTGTTGTGGTCCTAAGCATAACGGTCTCAGGGTGTAACGATCCTGAGTAGGGCGAGGAGTATTTGGTGGTGTAGCCTCCACTACCCCTACTCGATCTAGGGTTGTCATCCCTGTTGTGGCGAGAGCGTTCCCTGGGTGGTGCATCTCTGTGGAACCTCTTGCGATCACTGGCCATGGAAGGACTCCTCAGGCTTATGCTTCCGTCTCCCTATACTCTTCTCCAGCTTCAGCATGATCTTTCTCGATCTAGGATGCAGCGATCCACCAGAGCACGCAACGTGTTACTCTCAATACCGCCAAACTTCAGCTTGATGTGCGGGTTAAGTCCCTTGCGGTAATAGTACAGCTTCTCCTTCTCCGAGTTCACAACATAGGAAGGTGCATAGCGTAGAAGGTTGGTGAAACAAGTAGTGTACTCCATCACCCTGTCCTTTCCCATCTTGATGTTGCGGAACTCCTCGGCTTTGGCCTCCATGATACCTTTGGGAATGTGATACTCAGTGAATGCTTCGGCGAACTCATCCCACGAGATGTTGGCAGGGTCCTCATGGGAATCACTAAAACTAGTCCCACCAGGCGCGTGCTGCACCTGTGAGCTGGTGTGTGGCAGCTCCAACACACTCATCATCGGTGAAGGTGGTGAGGTCGAGCTTCTTCTCCATCTCCTTGAGCCAGTCATCGGCTACAAGCGGGTCAGGGTCGGTGCCATCATAGGTAGGTGGCCTTAGCTTCAGAAATCCTTCCAGCTTCCTTTGGAAGTCATTCTGCTGACCTCCCTGGTGATGGTTTGCTCCAGTTAACCAAAGCTAGCAAGAAGTTGGGTCTGTTGTGCCATCACTTCTGCCAAGGTTCGGTGGTGGTGGTGGCGGAATGTTCTCCTCAGGCGGTGGGGTATTCTCTAGGTTGAAGTGTGTCCCCCCAAGTCCACGGCCGTGGCCTTGGCCATGGTTGTTGCCACCACACCCCCCATTTGGTTTGACTAGTTCAGGGGGTTGGGGCACGTCCATAGGTTCATTAGACGATTAGATCGGCGGTTCGACATTCTGCAACATGGATCATAGGAATTTTAGTGTTTGTGCCATAAGTGCTTATAATTCAGTATGATTACATGATTTTGACTGATTTAAAGAAAAACATTTATACTATCCAACACTCATTACAAAGAAGCAATAAGATCCATAAGATGTAATAAGATCCAAAACATTCATTACATGGGTTTTATTACATGGCATCATCTCTAGTAGCTACACTTGGAGACTCAGCGAGAATCGTACTACGCATAGTTTCTCATATTACATCACATAAGGGGTACATCATGGGGTACAACCTATGGAAGCCACTGACATGACTCATGACCACATAGGGTCATCTACTCTAACTCGTACACCGCCGCTGGGATACGACTGTTCTCCATCTCGATCTCCTCGTCAGACTTGTGAAGTCGAGACACGTACTTCAAGGCCTCGGCGAGCTCCTCAGTAGGCTTGGCTCCATGTAGGGTAGGGCAGGCATCTAGGTTGAGGTGAGTTGGGCTAACTCGAACTCCTCTATCCTAGGCTTCGTCTTGCTATGAATCTCCTTGGGTAGCTGATCCCACATACTCTTCATCTCCCTGAGGCGCTTCCTGTCAGACTTCTGCCAAGCCTGCCAAGTCCTCTCACACTTGTCCTGTAGGTACTTGTTCTACTTGAGTGCCTCGATCAGGTGACCCTGGTTGTGAACGGCCTTCTTCCTGAACTCCTCTAGATCCTGAGTCATGGTCTTGTTCCGAGATTGGATTTTCAGCATATCAATCCCCTTGGACCTTTCTCTGTCTCCTCTATGGTTGAACTCGGCCTTCTTGTCGTCCAACTCTCTCTGCAACTCCAAGACCTTGCTGTCGAGGTAGCAGTTCCTGTTGCCTAGGTTGGTGGCTTTATCCTGTAAGTCTACGACCTCGGTTCTGTGGACTTCTTCACAATGGTTGAGCTCGTCCTGTAGCTTGGCGACTATCTCAAGTAGACTAGCTCACTCCTGTGCTCCCTATGAGTCTCGCTCCTGGTACTCCCATAGAAGGGCCTGGTTCTGACGTCTCCTCTGCTCTAGCTAGGTCACGTGCTTGTCCTGCTCTAGTAGGTGGATAGCCGAGACGCGAAGGCATCTGTCCTCCTCAGCAAGGATAACTCTATTGGCTACGAAACTCTGCTCACTAGGGGTAAGGCTGAGGTCGAGGGCCTAGGGAAGTAGACGGAACTCTGTCGTCTTCAGATGCTCGTAGTGGTCCCTCATCACTCTGCGAAGTGCCTTATGTGAGATAGCTTGTAGTCCCTCCTCGACTGTGTCCTTTATAGTCAACTCGGTGAAAGCTGGGACAGAAGGTAGGGTAGTGCTAGCTGGGAACTCGATTGAGGTGACAATCGGTCCTTCGATTCCTCCTTCCTGAGTTGGCTTCCTAGTGTAGGTGACCTTGACAAGCTCATCGGGGACTCCTAACGTGATGAGAACTCAGCAGAGGGTTTGTGCAAAACCCCTGAGCTCACGTAGGTCGAAGGTAAGCTTGGCGTGGTCAAGAGGTAGCGGTCCTAGAGATGGCCAGTCGAACGTTCGTTGCCATCTACATGTTTTAGGGAATAGGTGTTAGCAGGTCAATAATAGATAAGCCTTGCATAAAAGTAAATGCAGGGTCGGTATATAACTGATAGAAGGGTTGTTCACGTCCTATTCTATCGTCCATTTCTGAGGGTTTCAGTCCTATGGTCAAGTATGGCTCTGATACCAACTAAAGTGACCTGATTTCCGTGAAGGGAAAATCCACAGAGTCAAAGTGTATTATGACCATTGTAGATCATATTACCCAAATTCCAGTCGAATACCACATCCATACAATGATAATATCAGAGTACATAATGTGCGAATTACATAATTTATTACATTGCCAGCATTGGCGGAATCAAAAGTAGCATTCATTCAGAATAGCTTGAAGATAAGATCGCCAAACTCGAGCGTAGGAACTGAACCCCTCAACCAGTCAAACTCCTCAGAGCTATACTGATCAGCAGAACCTGTGTGCCAAAATTTATCAGTACGATTTGTACTAGCCACTCCCAACCTATGAGCATTGCTTTAGTGGAAATTGAATGCAAGTTGGATATAATCAGAAGGAACCTATAAGGCTAGGGTTTCCTATGTATTAGCATATCAAGTATATAATAGTAGTTGGTCAAGTTTTTAACACCATTCCCAGGCCCATTCCATCCCATTCCCTGTCCAGAGCCAGGTTTTGATCCTGGGATCGAAATACCACCATCTCCACACCATCACCATACCATCACTCAGTCGATAGGACCAACTCCCTCTCGGCACTAGTCTCAAGGCCTGTAGCCCTAGCTACGACCGACACTCTCTCACGGGGAAGAAGAGAAGGACTCATCTCACTATCTAGTTTAAGCGAAACCCAGGAAAGGTCCATAGCCGACTAAGTCGGCACATGTATCGATCGATCAATCATACACTCTGCAGAGGTTTTACATAACCACAAGATCTGCCTTCTTCGCTGACCGTCGTCAACTAGGCTGATTCCGGCCGCTTGCTAGCCTAGGATAATGCCACTCTACCATTCAGCCCTGGTACACCCCAAGTCTAGTCTGGGGTGGCTGAAACTATGAGTCATGAGCCGGGTCCACAAGGTCTCCATGAAGTCTCGAAAGGGTGTGGGGGAATCCTCCACGCCCCATACCTCCTTACACTGTCCACTATCAACCTAGCAGTAGTGGCAAATACCCTACCAAGTAGTCCGGCCGTCCCGCACCATATAGGGCGAGTGGTACATAAGGCTTCCCGGTGAATCTGAGTACTAGTAAGTCCTTAGGGATGACCTAAGCCAGAATGTCTTCATCAGGTTTTCCATTTACCTGTGCCACCATAGCACCTCCATCCCGGGCTCCTCCCATCATAGGTTCACACCCAAGGCCACCTCATATACCATTTACCCACCACAGGTATCCAATCCAGGGGTGCCCAGGTAGCACCACACTGACAAGACTTGCCCAAGGCTCGTCGTATACTCCAACTTGGTCGACACAACCCTCACCCTCCACACACCCAAGTCACACACGCAGCACTCTCCCCATAGCCCAAATAACACCAGTTTCCACCACGCACTAATGTAGTATAAGCGTATAGAAGTATAAGCAATGAAATATAGTAGTAAGCGTGTGTCTAGCCTAATAGCAGGGTATGCAGGGGTAAGGTTACGTCAAGGTAAAGGCCATCAAGTAAGCATACTACCATGCAAGTCCTATCTTAGTATGATTATAATAGTAAAGTAAAGCAATATCAGTTCTATATTAGCCATGCGTAATAGGTGCTATGAGACTGGGTGGGATGTGGCACCTTCAGTGTAGTCATCTCCGTACTCCTCATGGTACTCACGATCCTCGTCCGTCTGGTTTTCCTCCGAGTCTGCATACATTCGAATTATAGTCGCGTTAGCGACATCTATAGAATAGCACAAAAAAGCAATGAAAATTCAAAAGTGCCAAATGCACTCAAACATGGGTTCATTGCGTAAAGCTCGATTTTAGATGAATTTTGGTCCTGGTTTCGTATTTTTCTGAGGTCATATGAATTAGTTATGAATTTCTGAAGTTTTAATCATTTTTGAAAATGGAAAAAGGCTGAATTAATCCTGGGCTGACACGTGTCACGCTGTGACTGGTCCACGTGGCATGCTGACATCAACATGATGTTATCTACGTCATCCGCTACTGATAGGTGGGGTCCACATGGCGGTGTCACTAACATGTGGCCTCGGTCAACGGTCAACGTTGACCGGTCAATGGTCAATACAGGCCGGGTCCAAACTGGGCTGGTTGGGCCTGGATATGGGCTGGGCTTTGCCTGCCATGTGGCGCGTGCTGGTGTGGCCATGTCGTCATTCTAGGCCACTAACGGGCCGTGGTCCACGGGCGTAGGTGAGGCACGGTTCATGGTGAACCTGCCTGCGTTGGTCCATAGACCGCAGAGCCGGTCTATGAAGGACTTGGTCCACTTACTCCTTCCATGGGTTTGGTTCACGTGCATGACGTGGTCGTGGTCAGAGCTACTCGACGGAGCTGCTCGGGACGTGGTCGGCGAGGTCGTGGTCGGCGAGGTCGTGGTCGAAGCTGCTTGGCGGAGCTGCTCGGGATGTGGTCGGCGTGGTCGTGGTTGGCGAGGTCGTGGTTAGAGCTGCTCGATGGAGCTACTCGGGACGTGGTTGATGTGGTCATGGTCGGCGAGGTCGTGGTCGGCGTGGTAAAAATCCCCTTCTCTTCCCCGATGGGCCTCCCACCAGTGGTGAGGTCACCGGCGAACCCCCGTGGCGGCGCTAGCGTCCGATTAGGGTAGGCAATAGCTTCTCCAAGCCTCGGCTAGTGCGATGGTGGGGTCGGGGCGATGGCTAGGGCTTCCTAGGGCTCTAGCCATTGGTGAACGGCGGCATGGGTTTAGTCGGCGTGCATGGACAGGGCTGCGATGGTAGCGAGAGCCCAGGTTGGAGGAGCGTGTGAGCTCCCTGGTGCTTCTACAGGACATGGTGGGCGTGTTGACGGTGCTCCTGGTGCTCCCAGTGGCTTCGGCCACTGGTGGTGGGCGCAAAACAGAGGTGGTGGCGCTCCGACGAGGTGCGGTGCGGCAACGCAGGGCTCCGGTGGGCTTCTTCCTCAGATAAGGTGAGCGCGGTGTGTATCTCGTCATGGCAGAGCCAATCAGGATGTCAACGTCGCCTTTACCGCGACGTAGAAGACGCGGTGGTTTTGCCATGGTTGTGCTCTCGGCCATGGTGAGCGTGTCCGTGCATGTGCGCTCCTGCTCTGATGTACAATGTCATGGCTGGGGTCCTCCTTTTGGCTGATGGCAGCACACACGGCGCATCCTAGGGTCTCAGCAAGCAGTGGCCATGGTGGTCTCCCTAGCTAACCTAGTTGGGCTAGGTCGGAGCTCGAAGCTTCAGCAAGGTTTCGATCATGGCGGTGCACGTTCCATTTGGCTAGGGAGGTGGTCTCAGCAAGATGGCTCACCGTAGGGTTCAGTGGCGGTAGGATGGCGTTGCGGTGGTGAGGCGAGGCTATGATGAGGCGATGCAGTGCCGTGTCGAGCAGCTACGTCGCTATAGCTGATCGGGGCGGTGCACTCCTAGGCTCCGGCGAGGTCCTCCCCGCATCGGCTTCCTTCTCCTCCTTGCTTCTCCCTCCTCCCTCTCTCTCGGCTTGACGCGGTGGGGTGTTGTGCCACCAGCGGTGGTGGTGAACGGCTGAGGGTTAGGGCTGCACGGACGTTGGCTTTTATAGCTGAGCTCTAAGGGCTCCAATGGCGAACGGCTGATCGGGCGGTGGTGATACGTGCGGCGCATCCGACGGCTTGCGTGTGGTAGCGTAGGCGCGGCGCAAGGGGAACAAGGTCATGTGATTTGCGTGACCCTGGGCCTGCGCCTGCCACAGCTGGTTGGCTCCCGGTCGTGTGGTAGGAGAATGCGTGGGCGAGAGGAAAAAGATGCTACTGTGCTGACAAGCGGGGTTGGGTCGTTAGGCGCTTGGCGCGATGTGGCTGCGTGCTGGCGCGTGATAGCTGTCAAGCGGGGTCGGCTTGTCAGCGGCTGTGCGCGTGAAAGGGCAGGCGAGGCTCGGCTGGGCTAGCTGGGCCGGTCGAGGCAGGCTGGGCTGAGCTGCTGCCTCCCTCTTTTCCTTCCTTTCTCTTTTATTTGTGGCCAATTTGGTTAGGGTTTGTCATAACTATTAAGTAAGTTAGTTAAACATCACATAAGGCAAGAGAATCCAAATCACAAGTGGGATTAAGGATGCATGCATGATTTATTTATTTTAGGAATTTAATTACCATATGTGGCATAAAACCAAACTATGCTTATGATCTTAACCTAGTTGGGTCACATTCCAATCCAAAACTAGGGTTAGGCTTCTACATATGCCACTCAACATCACATAGGGCTGACACAAAAATTTTGTAGTTGTGATTTTTGGTGTGTGAATTTTTCGAGTTGTTACAGGAAGCTCACCCACCAGCATTGATGGTGGACAACCAACCCGCTATCGTCCTCGCGAAGAATCCAGTTCTCCACGACCGGAGCAAGCACATCAACGTCAGGTTCCACTTCCTCAGGGACTGTGTCGATGGAGGGCAGATCGTCATCGAGTTCATCGAAACTGGTCGGCAACTCGCGGACGTCCTCACCAAGCCGCTCGGCCATCTTCGACTCACGGAGCTGAAGAAGATGATTGGCATGGAGGGAGTTGTAGGGTTAGCAACAGGATTAGGGAAAGAATTGTTAGGTAACCTGCTGCTCCCTTGTGTGAACGCGCAGCAAGGGAAGGCGGTGCCGAAAAAGGCTCCCTGCTATTTGCACTGTAGCAGCTGTAGGGGCAGGTGCCGAATGGCTCACCTGCCGCACTGTAGTCATAGCAGGGGCAGGCGCCAAAGTCAGCCCTGCTGTCACATCTAGTCACTGTAGCAGCATGTTAGCCTGACATGTCTGTGTACTAGGATTAGATGGGTAGAGTTGTATATATAGTTTGTCACTGCAACTCAGTAAAGAGAGCGAGTTCAGTTCTGTCATCTCCTCTGCAGAGCTCCGGCCAACGCTGGTGCTTGTGCTGTGTGTGTGCTTTGTTCTCCCTCCCTTTTTCTACCTCTAGCCATAGTGTGTGGTAGCCAACGACAGTTCGTGGTCACCATCGCTAATGTGTGCTCGGCAACACTAGTGAGTGGTCAGATAACTCCGACGGGAGATCGAGCGGCGAACAGATTCATACTAAAGAATATTGTTCACTTCGTTTAGGCACCTATCTTTTCGACATTCAAGTTGGATACTCTATTTTCTGATGCTCCTGTTAGGCATGCATTCCTATGATTGAATCTTTAAATCTGTACCGGAAGCTTTCCCATTCACTCTTCACTCATTATTCAGGACGCGGATGGTAGTGTCACCGAGTTTGAAATCTGGCAAGGTCTTGCTAATTTGTACTCCAGTCTCTCGTACTGGAGAGATGCTGAGATATGTTTGAAGAAGGCTAAAGCCCTCAAGTCGTACTCAGCTGCAACACTCCATGCAGAAGGTGAGGCAAAATTCATTACTACATACCCTTACGCATGCTAGTGACCATGCATTTCTCTTTAACATGGGCATTTTGGAATCACTAGCTTAATTTTCACTATACATGTACCTATCCATGTTTATATGTACTCGTCCATGCAGGCTACATGCATCAGGCGCGAGACCAAACAAAACATGCGCTGGCCGCTTACGTCAACGCATTCTCGACTGAGCTTGAACATGTGCCGTCGAAGGTGGCCATCGGCGCAATGCTCTCCAAGCAAGGGCCGAGGTTTCTACCTGCAGCGAGGTGCTCCCTCTCGGACGCCCTAAGGGTCGAGCCTACAAATCGGATGGCCTGGCTTTACTTAGGAAAACTGCACAGATCTGATGGGCGAATCTCTGACGCTGCCGACTGCTTCCAAGCAGCGGTGATGCTAGAGGAATCGGATCCAGTGGAGAGTTTCAGTTCACTCTCATGACAGATAGGCATGAAGCTCCCTAGCTCCATGGGGATTTCTTCCCTCTTTTCTTCTGCTTAGATGAAGGAAATTTGGCGACAGATGTAGGTTGCATTATCTATTTGCTTGCCGTTCTATTTTATATAATAAGAATGCCTTGTTGACCATTAAACAAACATAACAGTGTTGCAAAGCTGCATTTCATTGCTCACTTTCGTTGTATAAGTAATTGTTACTCCCCGTTTTTTTAATGATGACTGCATCAGCTGTAAGACTAATTTCGTTACAAGAAACTACTACAGTATGAATATCCAGAGTGCTACTGATTTGATTTCGACTAACCACTGCTGTGGAGAAAAGCTGCAATCTGTCCTTGTTGCATCCTCGGGTGCAGTTAGCTCTCACCAGCCATATCACCCAAGCGATCAAGAAGCTCAAGTGCAAACACATGAATGCCCTTCACAATACATGTGTTCTTACTGATCAGTGAGCGTCTACTGATGACACCACAAAGCAGCGACGTTACAAATGCTAACATTGCAGATAAGTTTCCTTTTAGTAGAAAAAAGGCGTCCCATATAGAAGCTTGGACAATTTGTATATATTAGCCCGAATGTGCTCCTAGAAGACCAGCAAACCACGTAGCCAATAAAACCAGCAGAGGTCCAATTAACTAACTTGAGGCCCTTAATTAGAGATGGGCTTTGTCCACATGGCTCTCACTCGGCCTGTCCGTGGGCCATTATCATCCACTGGAAAGTGGAAGCCGCCGCTGTGTTGAGTTGAGACGACTACGCACAGGTGAATGGGCTGTACAAAAGATTGCAGTCTGCCTTCTAGTTGGGGTCTTGGGGACCAGTGACTCAGTGAGCCCAATGGAGGCCCACTTCTTCTTAGTATTCCATTTCGATGCCGACCAATTTGCTTTTGATTTCATTTTACGCTGAAAAAAGTGAAACTGTATACCAAACAAAAGTGATGAGCACTGATTTCCTTGAAAAGTTATACTGTGCTAGCCCTTTTTTGTCCAGCGGTTCCTTTGTATTTTTTATGGAAGACATAATTTTTGTTAGGTTTAACATTTTTTTCTATCTCACTCTCTATACAAAATCAAACAAAAAATTACACACAAGAAAACTGCGCCACTCTCTTTTTTTCAGCAAGGGAATGCAAGTGCAGTTCTCCCTCGTCCTTGAAAACCTATGAAGTTCCGATCCTCTCTTTCCAAGGCAAGAATGAAGTCGGATGTCTCAACCCATAATGTGAAATGAACAAGATTTAGAAAGAATTCTACTAGCTCAACAAGGCTATGAAGAATCCTTGTTTAGGTGGTGCAGATCAAGACAATAAGCCAAACCTTGTTTTTCTTTTCTCTTTTTAGCCTTAACTGCTCTTGAATGACATTTCATCTCACAGTGCGTTTTTTTAAAATTTCATGTTACAAGATTTGTCTGGAGTATTTTTCAAGTTGCATTCGTTTTATAGTCTTCAAGAAACAAAATGATTTATTTGAGGTTTGGGCACACATTGCGTTCTCAAGTTTGGGTGGGAGCAGGTGCAATTTGTTGGAAAAGGTTATACTCCTACATGGAGAAATATTCAGGGCTAGGCATCATAAGGAGAAGGGAAGGAACCCCATCGGGAAATAGGTATGCTACTTATGGGAGACAACGACAATGGAGATCTTTGCAAAAATTTGTGCATACCTTCTAATAGGAGTAGCGTTTATTTTGCCGTCTCTACAAGCGTGGTTTGCTGTTATTTCAACATTAAATCAACAAGAGGCTAAAACCATTAAAATAAATGTTCACGCGCATGTTTGAGTTTCTATTTATGTCCAAGCTTTGTTTGGTTTTTTTGAAGACTTAAATCAGCCAGAGGCAGAGGCTGAAATTGTAATAATGAAAATGCATTTATAATACTGTTATTTATAAAAAAAATTTGTTTATAATGTATCAAACAGAACTTACTCGATATTATAAATATTGTTTTTTTTTACAAAACCGTTCAGAATTTGAGATGGTTGGACTTATGATAACTGAAAATCTCTTGCATTTTAGGATAAATGAAATAGCTAGCTAGCCAGCTAGTTGTGACCTTTTTTTTCCTTGAAAAGACGAGCGTCTGTTTAGGAAGTACAAGAACCATAATAATGCAGCAAATCTTGTAGGAATGGGATGCATTGAGCTCATGAACATAGCCTAGGCCGTAAGGCACACACATGACATGCTTAGCGACTTTACACATGCAACAATGCAACATTGAGGTCATGAACCATGATGTGCAACATTGAGGTCCGCCTTTAGTCCCCCCAATGTCAAGAGGACAACATCGCATCGCGCCTCTTGAGATCTGGGCCTTTTTTTCGTGGGCCATTGCGAGGCGCGCTGGATGGAAACCGCTCGGTATGAGACGGGCTCATTCCGGATCTTGGGAAGACAACCATGGTCCGACAGCAAATGAGGCTACATGAAGTCCATACCATATGGATAGATAGATGGGCCGGCCGGAGGAATGGTTGCAGTCTGCTTCCACGGCTGAATTACAGTGTGCATGCCATATTCTTGCCAGCAGTATGCATGTTTTCTCGAAGAATTTTTACTTGACACGATTTTAGATAGTTCCAACTTTTCTTTTTTTCACAGCAAGGTAGGTCGTCGATCGGCGACAAGCTCCTTTTGGCCGACTATGACTTAAGGCCTTCTTTAGTTCCTCGCTAAAAATTTACAACCATCCATTGAATATTTGGACTCATACAGAGTATTAAATATAGACTAAAAACATAACTAATTGTACAGTTTATGACTAATTTATGAGACGAATCTTTTAATTCTAATTAGTTCATGATTTGTCAATGTGGCACTACAGTACACATATGCTAATGATAGATTAATTAGACTTAATAAATTCATCTCATGGTTTACTGATAATTTATTTTTTTATTAATATTCAAACACTTCGGGGATTCAAACAAGGTGAACCAATAACCTTTCATTCGTGTCAACCACAGCCTCTAGAACGTGTGTGCACTAGCACTCCAAGCTAGCCACGTACGCCTAGGTGAATGCCTCGTTTTCGTCTACCCTTTAGGCTACTCCTACTACTAGCTAGCTAGCTAGCAGAGAACACTAGCTAGATATCTACGTCGGTCTATGTATGTTTGACAAAATTTCACAATCCACAGTGAACTTATATACCTTTCGTTTTTTTTCGATACGGAATTCTACAGTGCTCCTGTCGCCGACAGGAACCGATTAATCTCTCAAAACTACTTCATATATGCAGAGATATTGTGTACGTAGAGAAAAGCTAGCTAGGACACGGGAAATTTCGTGTCGTTTTTGCGGCGGCACCTGCACGAAGTCTTCCTTCTACTGCATGCGCCTTTTGCCGCGCGCGCCACACAAGTCAACGTAACAGTAGGTGAAGCTGCACCGTCCGTGCTGCTGGTGGCAGCCTCAGCAGCATCGTCGTCAGGGATCGATCCATCGATCGATCTATATCGTCCGAGAAGAAAAAAAGAGCGCATCAAATCAGTCGGCAAGATCTGCTAGCTAGCTGCGGCAGCATCCATCCATTGAAATTATTGGCCGAGCTAGCTAGCTTATATATATTATGTTATGATAGCTCCTCGATCTCCTTTTCACCACCGGGCCTCCCCCGGCCTCCTCTTGCGTGCATTATATTGCTGCATGCTGTCATCAGCTTGCATGCAGACAATTCAACCTACGTACCATACGTAGAGGCATGCTTGTTAATTAATTTCAGATAGATGATGATGCATGCATGTCAGCAGCAGCAACTTGCGTGGAGTGCAACTGGGCAGGCCGGTTGCACCCAAGCAGCTTACTAACAATACGAGAGCTAGCTAGCTAGCTAGCTAGGAATATCAGTGAAGTGGTCGAACTAGCGTATATACATGTGTGTGTATTCCTGGTTGCAATTGCATGCATGGTCGACGTAGGGTACGGCGCGTGGCGCGTCGCCATCGCTTGCCGATTCAACTGCATATGTTAATTAATTAATATATATGTATTTGGTGGCATCTCCCAAGTCCCAATTACCGCCTGATGACAGGGCGCTAGCTCTACTAGGCCGGTAAGCTGATCCGGAGCAAAATCTTTTTGGACGGCAACAGCCGACGAAATAAGCTAGGATAGGGCCGGGCTTGATGGTTACACAAAACATAATTTAATTAAGAGAATGCTATATATATATATATATATATATATATATATATATATATATATATATATATATATATATATATATATATATATATATATATATATATAGAGAGAGAGAGAGAGAGAGAGAGAGAGAGAGAGAGAGAGAGAGAGAGAAAGCTACTAACATGTAGCTGGCTATAAAATAAATTATTCTGTAGCCACTTTGAATTACGATAATTATTATATTAATTTACAAGATTATAGTAACTCCTTACTAAGTGTTTTACTATAACGTTATGGTAAATATCCACATGTGTTATAGTAAGCTAACTATCGTAAATATGTGTTGACATTATCGTAAATTAATATATAAAATTATCGTAAATAGAGGCATCTACAGAATATAATTACTATGTAAATATAAGTTATTATGTAGCTACCTCTATTTACGATAATTTTATATACTAATTTACGATAATGTCAATACATATTTACGATATAGTTGGCTTACTATAACACATGGGGATATTTATCATAATGTTATAGTAAACCACTTAGTAAAGAGTTACTATAAACTCGTAAATTAACATAGTAATTATCGTAACTCAAAGTGGCTACAGAATAAATTATTTTGTAGCCAGCTACAAGGTAATAATTATATTTATATTTATATTTATATATGCATTGAAGTTTTGTTCCCGAATAATTATTAGTTCTTCTACGTATATATGTATGTACGCACGCACGATTCTGATCCAATTTCATATGTAGCTATCCCTTGATATATGTTTAATTTCCTAGATTATACCCGATCGAGTCGACTCAGTTTTGAAGCTAAGGTCAAACAATTTCTTAGGATAATCTATTCACATACAGTATGACAAATGGAAACTTCAAAGTGCTTAATATACACAATATTTAATTTGTTCCAATAATCTATATTCATAGTATGACAAATGTATTGCAATGTCATGTTTTTTTTTTTTTTGCTAACTACTTAAGTGACATATATATGTATATGCAGTTGGTGTCAAAGAAATTCAGACTTAGGTGCAAAACTAAAACACCGTACTTTTATTATGAAAACAGAGATGGAGGAGTATATGCCAATGTCGGTATATATGTCATCACAACTTAATAACTACTCTATATTTGCAACCATATATATGAGTCAGACGATCCAAGTGGCTAATTGATATTTCTATATGCGAACCGTACGGATGCACCATATATGTCTTTCTTTGCACAGGAACGACGACCTCTCACATATATCATCAGGTGCTCATATGGACAAAGTGACAAACATTTAATTTCACTCAATATTATTCTTCAAGAGGACACCGAATTGAAAGCTGCCTTTGCCTAACATTATGAAGCGGTCAATTTATTCATGGTCCATGGGACTAGCTCGAATTTCCTTCATGAGAACGAACATGCTTGCGCAAATGGAATGGAAACAAACGGTCTGTTCGCTGGTTGGTTTCTGGGCTGATAAGCCCGGTTGGTGCTGGTTTATTGTGAGAGAAAATACTGTACCATAACTGATAAGCCCTGACTGGAACCAACAAGTGAACAAGTTGAAAGCCTAGGCGGTCGATATATATCCAGGTTAATAGGCTACATGCAGATACAGTCGTCGAAGACGACTCAACCAAGCAACTTGGATTGCACAGAGATTGTAAGACCGTCTCCAATAGATGACTCATATGGGCATCTAAATCCAAAATGGGTAACAGGAGACCCAAAATCATCCTTGTGGGAGGTACGACCGCGGATACCAACGACAGATCACATGTGCTGTGCCCCAGGGGCGGCCCAGCCCACAAGATGAAGCCTTGCAAGGCATGACTCAGCTCGGCGCCTTCCGCAAGACACCGGGAAGATATCCAGAAGATACTACGAGATCTGTTAGGATACGTATGATCCTATGATTCATGTAATCTGTTATTACTTTCCGATTATCTCTCAGATCTAACAGACTTGTAACCCTGTCCCCCGGACTATATAAGGCGGGTAGGGACCCCCTCCAAACTCACACAATATCATACAATAGCTAATACAAACCAACAGACCACATGAGTAGGGTATTACATCATACTGACGGACTGAACATGTCTAACTCGTGTGTCTCTGTTGCCTTCTTGTTCTTGATTACACGCCTCTCTGCCAATCAATCTACCTTCGTGGGATACCCCTCGAAGGACTACCGATGATATTCTATCGACAGTTGGCGCGCTAGGTAGGGGAGATCTTCACGGTCGGATCCATCTCGTGGGTCATCAACGCTGATGGAGTCGGAGAGCTCATCGAGCCGGTGCAGATCGATTCTGCGCCGATCACCCCAACACCTGCGACTGTAGATCTGATCTTGGAACCACTTCCGAGGTCGCCTTCATCAACAACTCGTCGCCCGTTTCCTCGCTACCAGAGGAGGCAGATCAACAACGACGATCTGATCGCATCCATCGATCGGATCGGTCTGAAGCTCACCGATTGCCTCTCTATCGCCGACCACCCTCCGATCTAGATCTATTAGAGGCTGCTCGGGAAACTCCAAGGGTTACGGCCCTACCTTTCTGGTTCACCAATGTCGCCGCCACCTTCCAAGATGCCCTAAGGGGCAAATTCACTGACCAAGTTGGAGACATCCATCCTCTCGCCGACCAGATAACACCATACGCCGCCTGCTGCCACGCCGACCAAACATTCTGTCTAAAGCTAAGTCATGCTTTAATATTTTTCTAAATATTCTACAATCTTCGTATATCGCCTTAATGTTTCTCCGAGCTATTTTCTCCATGTTTGCTCTCCAAACGATTTTCCAAACCCCCGAACAGTCACATTGACGCTCGGATGTCCCCAGAGATGGCCCTGTCTCTGGTTCCTCCCTACACGTGCACGGGCATCTGCTCTCTGCGTTATAGGTGGTCGACAGCGGCTCCTTAGCGACACATGTTCCTCTTACACATGCACGTGCTCCGCGCTCGATGTTATGGTTAACGGGCTAGCTAGGACTAAAGACTCAGCTACACACTAACTAGTCGGGCGGTTTATATTAAATATAAATACATCTTCACACCAACTGATCGTCGAGCTACATACGCTATTTCATCGCAATTGTAGATTTTTCTCTGGAGATCATATATTTTTACATCATGTACTACCCGTTCTACATATTTGTATTGCATGATCATCGTCCAGGTGATCGGACCACCTGGTGCTCGGACTTCTCCACCAATCAACTGGTCGGACCGCTAGGTTCATGGACTTCGTCGCCGACCAGTTGATCGGATTGTTTGCCACTCGCTTCTACTCAATGCTCACTTCTCCGAGGACTCCTCAGTGCTCGGACATCACCAACTACGCTAGGGACTCCTCGGTGTTTGGAAAACGCCAGTTATGTAACACCTCGGTGTTAAGCATGCATTAACATTTTGCAAATCATGAGCATAATCATTATTATGCATTCATAAGCATGACATGAAATATAGAATTGAAACATACTAATGAAACATGTATGTTGCATAGTTTTGTTTTAATAGATTGGATGCTATGTTTGTTTTGCCATGTGTGTACGTTGGTTGATCACTTAGACCACTTAGAAGTAATTAGGATGCAATTTGGAGCAAGGTTGGTATTCAAATTTTCCCAAATTTTGCTTTTAAAAATATTATTAAAAAATGGTCAAAATACCCTTTTATTTAGCTTTTAACTTCCATCTCAAAATCTATTTGGATTTAGACCTTGCACCTTTTGACAAAGTTGTAGAGTTTAAATTTCTAAACAACTTTTATTTTGGGTCCAACTTTTTCACTTAATAGGCCGCCGCCTCCCTTTCGGCCCAGCAGCACAGGCCGGCCCGGCCTGCCTCCTCGCTCGCTCGCTCGCCCGCCCACCCACGCGCGCGCCGCGCCCGACTGGCGTCAGGCCGCGGCCTCCGCGTGGCCGTCGGCGTACGGCAGCGACGACCGGGTGGCGTCCGGTGGCCCCCGCGTGCGCCCTCGCCTCGCCTTCATCTGCCCGACCGCACCACGCTCCCCACTCGCCCCTCCCCACTCCACCTCGCTCAGCAGTAGACGCGCAGCACCGCAGCAGCCGAAGCAGCTCCGCCGCGTCATTGCCGCCGCCGAGCTCGCCTCCACCGCTCCGCTTGCGCCGGGACCCAACTAGTGGGAGCACGGGCTCCGCCTTGTTGCGGCGCACCTCCGCACCCCCCTTTCACCGAGGTAGCGCCTGTGCCCTACATTGCTCCACCGGAGCTCGCCGGAGCTTGGCTCCGTGCGGACAGCCCCGCTCCGCTTCCTCTCCCTCCTCCTTTCCTCGCGCTTCAGGTCCGCCGTGACCTCATCTTGCTCACGCGCACCTCACCGGGCCTCGCCGTGGCCGGAGTCGGCGTACCACCGACGAGCCGCGCCACCGCGCCGCCATGGCCGCTGGTGAGCTCGATTTCGAGCTCCTCCGGCCCTGCCGCTTGCACTGCCGTGTCCGCCTTGGCACGGTGGTCGCGATGGTGGTGACCTCGTCGCCGGCCACCTCGCCGACGGCGAGTTCACGCTGGTCAGAGCCGCCTGCCCTGCAGCGTGTGGCTGGCAGGTGGGGCCGGCTGACCCGCGGGTGCCCGCGCGTCAGCTCCTCGGCGCGAACCTGGGTGCACTGCACCGGGTGCACCCAGCGTTTTCATCGGCTGGTTTTTTTAAAAGGATTTAGGAAATGATTTTCCAGAAAATGTTAAATATTTCCAAAAATTCATAACTTGCTCAAAATAGCTCCAAATTTGTTGACATAAGTTTTGCTAGGTTTCTTGTGACTAGATCTATCTGTTAAAAATGTTGCATGTCAGTTTTGGGATACATTTATATAGGGCTTTAGTTAATTCTTGTAATTGCTATTTTCTTGGAAAATGCTTAATAAATAGAATATACATCAGAAAAATATGATTCCAATTTGGTTGATCTATTCTTGAGATGTACTTTCTGTGAAAAATATATGCCATGCTTGTTCTGTAGAAAAATATGGCTATGTGATTTAGGTGCATTTATTTGCTATTTCTTGTAAAATTACTAGAGCCAAAAATATGAATAAAACATGTGTATGATAATTTTTGTGCAGTGATTGTTTACTGTGTAGAACATAGGAAAAATATTAAATCTGTTGTGTGATACTTTTCATAATACAAAGTATTTTCGTGCTCATATTTATGCCATAGCTTGTCATTTTTGTGTAGGCTATTTTACTTATCCAAATGCCATGAAAAGTTTATGGTAGTCTACTTAGAGTAGTACTATGCTACTGTAATTTTCTCAGATTTTTATGAGGCACCAGAAAGATATGTTGCTGTTGTAGCCCTAGTTTAAAATGAAATAAAATAATCTCCTTTAATGCATGTTTAGTTAATAATGTTTGCTTTGGTGTATCTTTGAAGCATCTTAGCTTGCTGTGGTGACTTGGCATGTTAGTACATTGGTTGTAGTAGTAGTATAGTAGTACATGTTCTTGGATGATGTTGGCTACCTTGTAGAAGAGCTTTACTTCTACTATGTCCAATAAAGTTAGACATGTTCATCTACATTCCATGCATCATGATCATTACATGTCATCTCTCCGATACACCTATGCATGAGCACTTATACATCTGCATCATACAGGATCATAGGAATAGTTGCTAGTAGCAGTTCAGGAAGAGCAGACCGGGATAGATCCACAAGAAATTAAGGCACAAGGAGGTGCCAGAGGAAGAGGAGCAAGGAGAGGACTTGCCCGAGTGCGTGGATCATCAACCTAGTTCGTTCGAACGAGGCAAGCCCCGGAGCATTCTAAGTCTCCTACTTTATAAAAGCAATTCTTCCTATATATGATATGAGTTTATATATTGTTGCATTAAGTTGTAGGAGTTGATTGAAACCGTTGATGCATTTATTACTATCCTTGCCTACCTTATTACCTTTTTACCCTGTTAGGTCAGGGATCGAATAACTGCTTAGCCTTGCTTAGACCGGTAGCGATCGGTGATTTCTAGTCACCTACATTTATAGGTGGTTACTTGAAGAATTTAGCTATGGAAAGAATGATATCCTGGAATTAACCATGTGTGATGGATAAATTGGAGACCGGACGGAAAAGTTAGGAGGCAACCAGACAGGGTTCTGGGGTGCTGTTAGTTTTCCATCTGTGTCGATTAAGGACCGATCGTTGCTCGTCCCTCTTGTCATGTTGAACGTATGCCTCATATTTAGCTGGCCGAATAAAGTACCTTTCGACCGCGAAGCTAGTGACACTATTCGAGCCTGGGATAAACTCGGATTGGTAGACTGGTGCTGAAGGGGGTATGACGGGGACGCGAAGAGTGAGCCCAAGGTGCGTCCTGGCTGTCGGGCGGTCCCTGGGTAGTGCGGTCCATGACTGTTATCCCTAGGCTACTTGGAAAGTGTCATTAGTGATCTGTAGCTCACTTGATCGGTGAGTGTGGTTTGTGTGAGGAATAAATCACCAGCTGGTTAGGAATCGATTCGAATCGCCATCGCTCCTGGATAGTGAGCACTTGACTCGAGCTACAGCATCATAGTAATTATGATGGAACACTGATGGTTATCTGGATGGTATGGGATATGCTAAATCTAAGTTGGTAACTGGATGTTATTGGTTAATCAAGTGATTGCTATAGTATAGGTGCTTACCTAGATGGATAGGTCATAATAAAGATGATGCAAAGTACTTAAAATGGTTTCTTCATGATAGCTTATGCTTTTCGCAAACGAGTCAGCTAGCCCACTAAAGAAAGCCTTGCATAATCCTTGGTGTCGCTTTATTTTGGTTTAAGACGGGTAAGTCTAGCTGAGTACCTTCTCGTACTCAGGGCGTTGTTCCCATTGTTGTTGCAGATGGTCAAATGTACTACGGTTATTGCATTAACTGCCTGTACCCGGCGATGGGTGACAACTAGGACCAAGGGCAATGGTCACTCCGTATCTCTCATCTGATGCTTTTGTTGGAGATGACTACCTACTGGCACTGTATCTGAACCAAAAGTGTGTGTGTGGCTTTAAAACTATTTGCTTCGCTATTTCAGTTTGAACTTGGGTTGTAATAACTTTATGTTCTAAACTCTGATGTATCCAACTAGTCATTGCGAACTTTATGTAACATGTGACGGTGATTGCTAAACTTGTACGATCTTGGTTTGTATGTCGATTGGTTTGAAATCCTTCGTGGTTTCACGGACTACCGGGTTATACGGGCTTAAGTTTGCTAAATTATCTACTTCGGCGGAAGATTTCCTTACTTAATCTCGTATAATTGGTCGGTTCTGTTACAGCTGGTATCAGAGCAAGGTTTAGCAGGTTACTATTCATGATGTATTTAAAACAAAAGGGTTTGTGTTACAAAACTAATTACGAACTTATAGTATATAGGTGTTTCAACCTCTAATTTAAAACTTAAGAGTGTGCCAGTGGTCATATCCTTTATGCCCAGTTAAGGACTCTAGGTGGCTTATTTAAGTATTGACTTGGGGGTCTTTGCATCATATTTCTATTTCGTTGCTCATACGGCGTGCTATTGTATGAGTGCCATTCACTTGAGTGGTAATGTAATGGATCCATTGCCTCTATGCCTCGGTAAGTGAGAGTTGTGAGAGCATGATCGGATACACTGCCGATCTAGGGAAGTGCTTATATGATGCTAGATTATTTACATGCCATACGCATGTTTGTATGAAGGTATCCAATGTGTGGGGAATTCCGTCCTGTGGTGACGATGTCGTCGATAGGACGATGGTTTGGGTAGTTGCTACCATTGTACGCGTATCTGGGGATGCGTGTAGAGCGAGTAGATTACTTTACTGCTTTCGTGCATATTTTTCATACTGTCAGGGTTTGGGCTAAAGTGGATCTTTTGTAGGTACATAACAGCGCTATCGTGTAGTACGTATTAGCTACG